>NW_009648063.1:377354-377560 GCF_000708025.1 Charadrius vociferus
CCGGGGGAACGCGCCGGGCCCGATGCTGTCCAGGGGGATGCGCAGGGCCGCCGAGGTGAGGTCCAGCTCCAGCATCTCCCCGCGGCTCTGCGGGAAGGCGAGGATGGCGGAGACCCCCTGCACCACCACGGTGTGGCAGAGGCTCTGCAGGAAGGAGACGGGGTCGTTGCTCCAGGACGCGCTGGGGGAAGAGAAGGGGAAGAGGG
>NW_009648063.1:378872-443122 GCF_000708025.1 Charadrius vociferus
TCTGCGATGCTGCTTCAAACCGAGTCGTTTTCCGACATGGGGGACCTGAGACGCCTGCTCAGCAAGCCATGGGCACCTTCAGAAATTGCGTTTATGGTAGAAGACGCTTATCCTAAGAGAAAACAGGGCAGGGCAGAGATGAGCGTTTGTGTGCGTGTCTGTACGGGGCTGTGGGAAGTCCCGTCCTTGTCTCGGTTCTGGTAACTGTGTTTAATCCTGGGCAGTCGGGAGCCGTGCTAACCCTGGGTCTGAGACTTTAATACTCCGATCGTGGCAGCGACATGGTCGGCGTGGTGTCTCTGCTCCGTGACCGACCTGCGAGCTCCCAGGGGAAGCCCTCTCCCACAGCCACGTTGTCCTTCAGAGGGGACACAATCCGACGGCTCTCACCGGCAGCGAGGTGCAGGCTGCCTGCCGACCCGGGTGACCCCTAGAGACCTGCAGGTATTTCCTGCCCGTGGGATTCCTGTCACCTTTGCCGGGCTGATGCAGCCCTCCTTGAATCAGTGCGGTTTCCTGATGTCCCGTGTGGAAGGACGGTTTGAGACCCTCACTCCTGGAGTGGTTAGAAACATCTTGGTCACTTCTTCACGAACAGTTTACCCTGAACTAGTGCTAGCCTTATTCCTTAACTTAAAGAGCGCTTCGCCTCTGAATGTTAACTTTCTTTCCCCTTTCTTTGAGATTATTTTTCAGAGTTATTTATGAAGAAACATCATATGCTCCCTTTCTTTTTCGTTCTTTGGTATGCGCAAAATCTGTGTAGAAGAAAGCACTTTTCATCATGCTGTATAAAACAGGTGGTCACTACCTTCCGACAGGTCTGAACTGCATGTTTTCTGATTTAAATTCATCTTTCTTGAGAGGAGGTCACCATAGGTGTTCACAGTCTTCAAAGTGAGGTCTTACCAAGGTCTTGTGCAACAGTGCTGATATTTCTCTGTCTCTTCTATCCTTATCTCCATCATGTTACTGCCTCGTCATACCCACCTGCTGTTAACATCTTCCAAATGACCTGCAAAGCTAGTGTCTCTCTCATACTGCTCACTCTAAATTGATATGCGGTTGCAAAATTGCTTCCTAGGTGGAAAACTATGAATGGTCTGTAGGTCAAGACTGACTATACCCACTGCTACGTGTAAAGGTGAGCTAATACTATGTTTAAAAGTCAATAACAATTCCCTGCTTCCCATTTTCTTCTTCTTTTCTTTTTTCTAGTCTTATAATCACATTTTATTTCTTGGTATCTTCTTCTCTGATCAACCCAGGTTCTTCCTTTGCCTTTTCCTCTTTTTTTTTTTTTTTTTTTTTTTTAAAAGGAATGGATCATATTAACACAGGTATTCAAAGTCTCCTCTGTTAGCAATAAGGAGTTATTGGCTGGGAGAACTGTCCTTGAATACAGCAAATTTCACACAGGGCAGAAAAAAAAATATTTTTTTCCTCCAAAAACCACAGGAGTTAGCTTTCAAGTTGAGAAAATTAGCTCACTTGAGATCTGTTCAACTCCAGAGGCGTCATCTGTATTTGCATTCTTTTTGTCAGGTTTGGAAAAAACTGGTAAGCACATAACTTCTCTGCTGTGCAGTTAGGTAATTGCTGGTTTTCATGTAGGAATTATTTTTATAAGAAACAGTTACTCTTCTGTGTCTTAACAGACAGCTCTAAATTGTCATTTATTTGAAGCTTCATTATAGGAGTGGATCTGTCTCTGGCTTTAGGGCACAGGTAAGACTAGTTTAAAAAAGCAAGTGTTTCAGAATATGTAATCAAACTTATTGAAACAGCTCTGAAAATTACATGAGAAATCAATTAATAAAGGAAAATCATTTAGTGTCTCCATCTTTTTTGTCTGTTTGTTTGTGGATAATCTATGACCAGATTGCAATCTCTGCTCTCTCTGGTGATCACGCTCTACCGCTCTTGAGACTACTGCTGTAAATAATTCCTAGTATGGGGCTCATTTTTGAGCAAGT
Organism: Charadrius vociferus; assembly: GCF_000708025.1. Classification (NCBI taxonomy): domain Eukaryota; kingdom Metazoa; phylum Chordata; class Aves; order Charadriiformes; family Charadriidae; genus Charadrius; species Charadrius vociferus. The sequence goes on from NW_009648063.1 coordinate 380,849, forward strand.
CATAGCATGTGGTCACAGTTAGAAACCTGAACTGTACAGACTGGGCAAACTCTCCAGGCGATGTAGTAAATTTGACTCAAATGGCTCTAGCTCTTGAAGCTATCTTTTCAGCTTCGTTATTTATAACAACAAATTACGAATATGTCTTCTTTGCAATTTGTGTTTATTTGTGCTCTCTGCTCAAATATTCTTGTTAATAAAGTTCTCTACAGTACCCCTGATATACCAAAGTGCTTAAACACAGGCTTTTTTCAAGAAGGCATTTAAATCCTTAAGTGCTGCTCTGTAAGAGGCTGGAATATTTTCAGAAAGTGATCAGAAAAAGGATATACCCCCCACCAAAGTGTATACATGTAACATTGGCAAAGTTGTGCCATTAATTTCTCTGCTTTATTTCCATAAATATGCACGTGGAAAAGAGCACAATTGGCTTAGTCTAATAAAGGAATTGGAGACTGCCGTGGGTAAATTGCACCCTGCTTTTTAGCAATGCTGAATGCAGTTCTTCTTCCAAGGCTGCCAGCAGAATAAACTTCTTGACAGATTCTTGACTTTTTTCATCTGCAACCAAAGAACTGGCTGCCTTCTACTGTCCTTCCCCCTTTTTCCTTTTCTCATGGTGGTTGCTGTAGTAGGAATGTCCACTCTGCTCTTCTCCTGTGTTAAATATTCAACTGAAATAAGACCAGGCAGATCCAGGCAAGTGGATGGACCTGCTCTGAATTGGTTGTCACCTTGGGTAACTATGAGTACAGCAATGATGGTGGCATTGATTGCAGGGGAATGGTGACCACAGAAACTATTCATCCTTAATCGGTGGCTGAGTGCCACAGTGAAAGCTGGTGAAAACCCTTCAGCAATGAAGAATGCAGAAGGGAAATGTGATTAAATTCACCACTCGTATTTCTCTTGCTGCTCTTTCTGCTTGCTTGGCTCATTGTCATTTCTTTGAGGTAGGGTCGGTTTGTTTGCTTTCTGGACTGCAGAACAATTGTCCCGTGTGTTTCCTCAGCGACCTTCTGCAAGGCTTGTTCCCTCTGAGCAGCTTGGCTCATTTGGAAGTAGGTTATCGCTGTCCTCCCGTTCGCCTCTGTGTTGCTCTGCTCCCGTTGCTCTGAGGGAGAAGCTCCTTGGGCTTGTCAGAGCGTGATAGCCAGATTGCTTAAACTCATGTTCATCTGCCCCTTTCTTAGCTGCTCACATTTTTCAAAACGCCCGAGTCACTAGCTGAGATGCAGGGTACCACACACTATCTCTTTAGCCTTGCAGAGGGTGAGGGATTTATTTTGGGTCAGCCTGGAACAATTTTTTTTTTTTTTTTCCTTCCCTTTCATAATCAGAATTGAAAAATGAGAATTAGGGAAAAAATAAACTGTTCAGGACTAATGGTTTAGCAATAATGGAACAGGAATACACTTTGGTTTATATTTAGATCCCCCAATTTATCTAAATGCAGTTTCAAACGTTTCAAAATGCTATTTTTTTTCATTTGAATTGCCATTTCAAGGAAAAAAAAAAAAGCTGTTGATGTTCCTTACTTTCTGTCCTCCACACTCTTTTTCCAGCCAGAAAAAATTTGCAAATACTCTCAGATATCTAAAACTGCATTAAGAATGTTAAGTAGGGTATTATGTTTGAAAAATTTCATATTGCTGTAGCGCTCGTCTGGTGTGAATCGACAGTGCACCGGCTACTCCAGACTTAACGACTGCAAATACCCTCCTGTGGGCAGGCCTGGTGTCGAATCGAAACAACCGCTTTGAAGCCAAATTGATTTTCACCAGTAAGGGATATGTGCTACTTTACTGCCTCAGAAAAGAGGCTGAGATGGTTCTTACTCCCTAAGCAAAACTCCCATTTTGTTTCTTCTGGCAAAATAAATCCAGAGAAATACTGATACTGTCAGAGGATGTTCAAAGAGTCAGTGAGGAGAGCATGCAGTGAACCGCTTTATGTCTTTGGTCCCTTTTGGCTAGAAGAGCAGGCAGGAGATCTTGTAACATTGCCAGATAGTGGCGCACAGCCCACGAGCCCCTCTGATTTTGGTATTCTCCTCGCGGAAACTGATGCTACCACAGGAATATCTCAAGATATCCCAGGTACCTATAAATGGAAAAAAAGACTAGTATTCAGTCGCAGCCTCTTTCCACCAGTGGAACTGTATAAATAAAGTAGGCATGAATATATTCTCACTGTGAGACCTGTTTCCATTTCCAGAATGAGGAAGGAAGAATTTAGTTGCAAGTGAAAATGCTGTTCTCTGTGTCACTGTGAGCGATCCAATTGATTGTTTTAATTGCTCCTTTTCTGAGGTGGCAGCGTATAGTTTCCCAAAGAAGTAGCTATAAAACCTTTATGAGATCCCCACTTGCCACATATTCTGCTCATGCCATATATTTTGAGTTTGACACTTAGTCATGCTTTTCTCATTGCTGGTCTGTTTATTGGGCTTCCCATCACTCTCACCTTTGGGATCCTGGGCAGAGCTACAGCTAGTAGAGAAGTACCACAATGACTCAGTTGAGTACTAAGGCTCTGGCTACCTGAAGTTTCTGCCTGTAGTTATTTTTATTTTTAAGTCTTTTCCATTCTGTTGTCACATCTGCGTTGTTCCTTCATAGTTAATATGACAGTGATGAATACAACTCCAGTAGTCCCAGAATGGACCCAGCACTGCTTACAGCACCACGATGGGTGGCACAGAGAGCCTTTAAAAGACCCTCAGTTTAGGGGGGTGGTTATCTGGGAATCCAGGGGTTAGCTGAATGTAAAGTCTCCCTCCTGATTCTTGGAGTTGAACTCTGGTGGAAAAAACTGCAGAGGAAAGAGCTGTCTGGCTAATCCAAACCTGAAGGTACAGGAGAGATCTGGCCAGGGGCCTTTAATCTCTAACAAGAAAGCACCAGCTATATGCCAGAGTTGTGTTATCCCAGTATCCACAGGGAGCTGTTGAGGAAGAAACGTCATCCCCACTGCAGGCCAGCTTCCCTGAGCTAGCAAGCCCCGAGCAGAGAGCGTGGAAGAGGTTCCTAAGGTGATGTGTGCGTGTGGTTGTATGCCATTACTGTGAATACATTGATTATTGTTTTTCTGACTTGCTGTCAGCTGGCAGGTACTCCCTTCTCCAATTTTTTTTCCAGGAGGTAGAAGATGCTCTATCACGGGCCTGTTCAGGACACACCCCATGAATGGATTATTGCAACTTTCCCTGTATGCATTTGCTTCTCTATTCCAGCACTTGTGACAATTTTGGGAGGCAGGAAGAGAAAAAACTGTTTGAAGCCTGTGCCAAAATTGTTACCAACATCAATGTCATTTCAGTAGTGAGGTCAGACAAGCACCTTCTCACAGGGCAAATCCATAGTTTTGAAAAAAATGTCAATAGTGCTTTGCTGGCATCGTGGTGCCCTCTGCATTATATCATTTCCCCCATGCTTCTGTGGCAAATATAAAATTATTATATAGTCTGTGTGCAACCTTTGCACTGTTTTGGTTGGCTTCAAAAGGCCACTTGGTGTAAATGCTCAATAAAGATGAATAAAGACTGTTTAACTTTCAGGCAAAGCCTTCAATTTCCACAACATTAGGAGGGCACCCCCACACTACATGACCGTGGCAAAATCACGTGCTTTTTACTGTTCATTGCCTCCTGTTCCCTTTGACCTGGGGGGGGGGGGGGGGGGGGGGAAAGTATGAGGGGGAGCATGATATGAGGTGCAAACATACTAAAGGTAAGGGTGGTGTAAAAAACAGGAAAAGACTGAATAAGCAAACTAAAGAAAGGCCACAACAGCATCTGTGTAAGAGATAATTCACCCAATTTGTCCAGCTAAACAATTCTGTCAAGTTTACTGAGGGCTGCAAAATTGGCAAACTGCCTCATCTCCTCCAAGAGGCGCAGAGGCAGCGTGGGCTTAACCCTTATGTTCACTGTTTAAAGAAATAATTTTGCAAACCCTTACTCAAAGCAGCTGGGATGACCTTACTCAAATCACTGGCTTTAATAAGGATTTACGGCACAAGCAAAACTGAGTTGGGCAGGAGTCGGTTTGCCAGCCGCAGTCACGACAACTGCGTTCCTGAAAATCCGTGGGCTCGCTCGTGCCTTTGGGCACTGCCTGAGGCTGCACAGCAGAAGATGCAGCTTGTCAGGGATGCACCTGAGGGATGCCACCCTGAAAGAGGTGTGAGTCCCTCTGAGGGTCCAGACCTGGTGCAGACCTCCTTTGATCAGAAGGAAAAACCTCCTCAGGGTCTGTGTTTGCACAGCATGGTTTCTAACCCTCAGGCAGGTGTGTCACCCACTCCTGTTGATTGAGCCCTCTGTGGTTGTCATACGGAGCTGTCTGCTGGTCTCCCCAATAACTTGCTGCTTCTGCACAGTATGCGTGTATGTGTGTGTGTGGAGCACACGTGTAACAAATAATTGATTCCTTTAAAGATGCTTCTTGTTGAAATATCCCTTAAGAACATGTCATACTGACAAAAAAACCCCAAAACCCAAACCCCAAATCAACACCCCACTGTATTGTGCCTAGGCATAGTGCTGAGCTAATGATTCGGGGAAGCCCTGGGAGAGATCACACACCTTGCTCACTCTTTGCTTCAGTAAGAGATGTCCTAGGTATCAGCTGTGCTATCCCGTCTATCTTTCTGAGTCAAATACCCTGATAAGGACATGTGCATGAATGGAGATAAGGCTCTTCTGTATCAAGGAGGTATTCAGCGGTTTGTTCCTATGCATCTGTGCTCAAGAATAGGCAACTTGCAGGGGTATAAGCTGCAATATAGTCTAAATTACAACTAAGCCCCCTTCAAACTGATATCAGAAAAAAAATATGTGATACAAGTAGATGTCTTAGAAGGCTAAATAACGCTGAAATTTGGCAAGATTAGGCTCACATAGGAGATTACGTTGGCAGAAGGGAAATGTCTGTAAAATGCTGACACGTGAGATAAAGTACAAGTGAGAATGGCATTCACCCAAGGTCGTGGTTTTAGAAGGAAATAGATTAACTGGATGTGTGGCTTTTGTTCCAGGGAGCCTTTAAATAATGTGATGCTGGATGCTGTCCTGGTAAGGTAGTACAGAAGATGCAATAGTAAAATCAGATGTACATATAAAAAATGGTTTTCATCATACTCCAGAAGCAACCTAAGAACTGAAGAATTTACACATTTATGCAAGAATTTACATATTTGCTCAATAAAAATGAAGTCTGGTACTTATAAAGGTTTTTTTTTAAAAAAACACAAGTTCCCTTTAATAACACACTGATGAAATTCCCATAGACTAATGCCAGCGCCAAATTATTCCCATTGTACAAATGGGCTGTTTTGGAGCAAGTGCAAGTATTTTTAACGTGGTGCTGGATAGCAGTGGATACATATATCCTATGAAAAGAAAGAGTAAAGATAGCTCAGGGTTTATGATGTAATTGGGAAATGGTGATGTGCTTCCCAGGTCTGTTATACGCTCCATGAGTACTTACTGAATTTCAATTTCTTGCTGTCAGATGCCGACTCCAGCCCTGCTCTGTCCTGTCACAGGGAGACAGAAGGGTGATACTGGGCAGGAAACATCTCTGAGAAAACAGAGTACCACTTTTGCACCATCAGAGATTCTTGAAGCATCCTTTTGACAAGCTGCTTTAAACACCTAGGAGCTCTGTGATGGGGAGGAGGAAAGACAAGGTTTTTCTATCTTGTTTGCAAGCCTGGAGAATGAGCAAATGTCAGCTGTAACCCCTACAGATGGTGTGGCTAACCACTGCTGTGTAAATCTCCAGGAAAGAGCCCAAAGCATCAAAAATGGAGACATAATCGTAACATATTGAACATGACTTAGATTTTATTTTTTGGGGGGGACTGAAATCTTGTGCACTCCTATACCTCAACAAAGAACTATGGCAAAAATGCATTTTTGCTTTTTATTAGAAGTACTGAAAAGGAAGGCAAAGCAGCCTGATACATTTGAAAGGTAAATTATTAAATAAGGCTCTTCAGATAGCTTGCCTTTTTGCCTTCTCTATTTTAAAAAGATTTTTACGTAAGAAGTTGGTTGGGTTAATGTGACCGTACAACCAGTTTGGATGAAAGGCATCCAGAAGAAAGCAGTTGTCTTGTCTTGGTTATTTCCACAGCAAAGCAGCTTCTGTGAGCGAGCTAGTGGAGAGAGAGAGGGACGGAATCTGCTATAGACAACACGTGCCTCTAGGAATAAAGAGGAAATTGCAGAGCGTACTGGCATCCTGAGCTTAGGTGCTTCTCTCACTTGCTTCTAGAGAAGCCAAATTATGCTTTTTTTTTTCCTCAGTTTTCATAATAAGATTCAGGCCCACCACTGAAGGCCAAATGCTGCCACTGCTGAATTTGTGCACTGCTTGCCCCCAGCAAATTGAGCTCAATGGAAGTACTGGTGGATTTTGGCACTGCGCAGTGGGAGCCAGCGGGGCATTTCTGGTAGTACCTCAGTGACATTAACAGCTGGCAACCTGGGCATTGGCTGCTTCTAGCTTTAATGGCAGAAGTATTTTTATGGTTGATAAAGACAGATGAGAAACGAAAATTTTGGAGGCTGTTTGGAATGCAGATCAGATTTAAAGTGCTCAGTGTCTCCTACCTCAGACGACTTCTGCAGTCAACAGGAAACTCCTTGGGAACATCACCTGGGAAGATATTATTGTAGCTGATGAATTTCAATATAAACAGGAAAGTTCTAGAGTCTCAGAGTAATTTTTGCCATGGAGGGGTTGTCTTCAATAGCAAACTGAATTGTTTGCCACATACACACAAAATATTCATGAATCCCTGAATAAATATGTAGGGAGGAAAGCAGAACTGTAGCTTAGCCCCATGCATTACTTAAATGTCCCAAAGCATTACCCATCCATGGGGGATATCTCATGGGCAACTGTAAGTTGGGAGTACATAACCACTTTGTTTGGTGAGGAGTGGGACAAAAGGAGGAGACAAAACCAGAAATGAACCTACTGAACTAAAAAAAGTATCTGATGTGACTTAGAGAAAATTTCTCTGTAATAAGGGAATGTAAGTATTTTTGAGGGGAGAAAAGTGAGCAAAGGAAATCCAGTATTGATCAGCCTCTTGGCAAATTGATATGATCCAAGTCTACCAAAAATAGTAGATAGTTTCTGCAAGTAGTATTTTGAGGAAACCTTTCTGGTTTTCACTAAGCCACTCATTTGCTTACAGGAGTGGATTTAGTTGTGTGTAACAGCGTTCACCTACTCCAACTGAGTGAATTCTGTGTATTTTGTCCTCTAAAATTATTTACACATATAAATTTAGTATTTTTGTCCTTGGTTTGCTTTGTTTCTGCAGATAACCCAACCAATTAGGAAAAGGAAATTCCATAAGGACGATGGATTTCTTTGAATGTATTTGTAAAAAATAAATATTTCATCAGTTCGGGGCTGATAAGAGTCCTAAACTATATTGACTGGTTGGAAGCTGCATGATTGCATCACATGTTGTTAAAGTGGGAAGAAGAAAGAAGCTAAAATTCCCTCAGTCCCCCACATAAATCCCCACCTGATTAATTAAATGAATGAGTTCTTACTCAAATCCATGTCTTACAGTTATAATTTTACAATTAATACAATAAGAAAGTTGTCCTTATCACTGTGTGCATGATGAAACCTATTGTGCATTTGAATTTTGTCTATCAACTACTTGCAAGAAACTGCTTTTGATAAATCTACAAGCTGAGATTGCATTTGGCAAATAATTTGGGGAGCAACAAACATTCCAGAAAGAAGCACAGGCTGCTTGCAAAATAGAAAAAGAAACAAGATTCACTAAGGCTGCTATGAATTATTCACTGATGACTAATAATAATTAAAAAACCCTAAAAAATATTGGTCTACATGTGCTATCCCTGCCTTGTTAACAACCCACAGCTGATATAGAGCATTGCAAGTTTGCCAAGGGGCTCAACCTGTCTACAGCAAGAAGTTGAATCTCTTTAGTGTAATATAGCAACTGGTTTAGTTAAAGTGGTGCCAGACACCCAGGGAAACAATCTTAATCTAAAATAAGCACTATTCAGACTATAATATATGTGCTTTTATGCAGTTCTCCAGACTGGTTTAAATAAGTCATTTAAAAAAGCACATTTTTATTTAAAGCAGTGCTATTTGTTCCTTGCTCAATTCTTTAGTTTTTCTGTAAAACTTGTAGCAAATTTGGAATAGGAGCTAATTCACATAACTTGAGATTGAGATGTCTGTGTTATTCCTCTTGCATCAAACAGTAGAACCATAATAATAATCTGTGAATAGATAAAACAGTGTACACGTTGAGAGTATTTTAAACAAAGGAAGAGCTACATTTGTAGAACAAATTGCATGTTGCATTTTCTGTGTTGAGAAAGGTCAAATTCTAGACTGGTCATGAGCCAGAGGTTACTGTCAATGGCGTTACTTGAAGGAAACCAAGAGGAGATTGTGACCACATGCCTTTGTGACCAGCAAACTGAAGACACTGAAGATTCAAGAAAAGCAAAGAGTGCGATTGACTTGCGTTTTCCAGGTCAACTGGCAAAGTTTATTAAGACTATGGTGATTTAGGAAGCTTTGTGACAGTATCTTGTGGAAGCTTTTCAGGGCAGATGCTTTTGAATTTAGCTTAGATACAGATGAATCATATGTTGATATAATATTAGACCTAAAAGAGTTTATGAGTCTAAAGCCAATAGGCATTCCATAGGAATTGGGCCCCCTTTGACTGTTCCAGCAAGAAGTCATCAGTTGTGGGAGGAATAAGCATATGAGTGTAGAGATGATTTAATCACACCGAACACATCATATTATCTCCGCAGAAGGCCTTGTGATCAAATCAGCTAACTAGTAACAACACGAGGGTCCTGGTAGAAAGGTAAGCAAAATGGCAAAAGTCTATGACATGTTATTTGCTGTTGCTCCACAGAGTCAATGTAGTTGTACAAATTAACAGCACCAGCTGAGGACCGGGTAATTTAAAAGATTACAGCTCCCTCTACCCCCCACCCCCAAGATATTAATACACTGAGTTAACCTGCTGGAAGAGCAAACATTGAGTTCTGCTGGTACCACGCCAGGGAAACATATCCTGCTAAAAATTCTGCAGAGGGCTGCCAGAAAATCAGGGAGCATTTGCAGTTAAAAAGTTGTCAAAATACTCTTGTAAAAATAGACTTACTGTGAATAATGAAAAATACAGGTGAAAAATGTGTACAGCTAATGAGCGAACAGAAAGCCAAATGAGTTAGAAATGCTTTAAATGCCATTTCTCTTTGTGTTAGATAAAGGGCAGCTTTCTAATTAAGTCAACAGGTATCTATAAAGTGGGGATACGTTTTATGTCCATGTGAAGTTCAGTAGTTTAGAAAAGATAATAACCTTTTGTTAGGGATTCAGAAGATTCTTAAAAACTTTGGAAGCAAACTGTATTCCTACTGCAGGTTTTCACCGGGCAGACAGTAACATCATGGATAATAGATGATACTCTGGGGGAAGGCAGGGCTCTTGCAGCCGAGGGTGAGCTGGGTGCTCACTGTGCCTCACACTGTGTGTTCTCCACCTGAAGAAACCCTGGTATGAGGGAAGGAGAGGACCCAAGGTGCTCAGAGGGAGGTGGCCTGGCCTGGGTGACGGAGGGAAGCAGGACTATAGAGAGCTGCCATGCCTTTTTGTCGGCATGCAGGGTTAAACGTTCATTGACTCTGCTGAAGAGTGCTGTTTCGTTTGAAGATTCACATTGGTGTGGATAAAGATTTTAAAAGGCGAGGGTTTGGGAATGGTGTAAATCCTGATGACTTTGAACCAAACCTATTATGGCAGTTAAAGGAAAAGTTGCTCTCAGACCACCAGTTTGCTAATTGGAATGGCTTCCTTGAAGGAGTACCATGGAGTAGCTGGTGTTGACTCCCCGGTGAACGCGCAGTGGTCTGAGTGAATCAGACTGTTGTCTTGATATGTGCTCATGTGACCCAAAGAAAGGTCATGTTAAAATCCCACCGTTATGTTTAAAGCCACTTTTATAGAACTCGTTTAATTTTTATAATTTTTTTTTGTTTGTTTTACCCTTACTAGGTTCCACGTGACACTTCCTCAGAGGAAGGCAGGACAAAAACTTGAAAGAATAAAAATCTTAATCATTCCCTGATCCATGTGTTTTTGTACAATTCACACAGAAATACAATAGATCATTTTTGCTCTCTGCTCTTAGTTATGCTTTTATCTTCTGCTGCTAAGGTCGTCTTCTGGGTTCACAGAGTTCTTTCCATCTAGGTGTCTGAACGTGACATGTAGATTTTGGAATTCAGTGACAGAAGTTAAGATCAGTGGTATAACCTCGTTATACCAAGTGGTGTAAGTGGCAAGGCAATCAGTTGATAGATCAGTTGGTCAATCAATCACAGTACACTGATTTCATAGGCATTTCGGAATAGCACCTTACTTCTGCCTCAAGTCTGATGAACTCAGTAGGACCTTGGGGGCTGGTGGTGGTCAAATGTTTTCTCACTTAGGAGAAAGTATGTCTGTGTGTATTTTCAAAACATGAAAGAGACTTGCTGTACCTGAGCTTGTTAGCCTGTTGTTTCCTTCTCTCCCGTTTCTTTCTGTTTCTGCACTTATTCTGTTATTGTCTGCATCTCCACAGCCTGAGATTTTTTAGCGCTTTGCCTTAAAATATTCCACCCCGTCCAAGCTCCATCAGCAGTCACCCCTCAGACAATAATGTTTCTTTTTCTATCTTGTCTGGAACTCATGTATCAACTTGCTGCCACTCTCCAAACCTTAAGCAAGTTAGTAATTCTGCTCCAAGTGACAGGACAGTGAAGTTGCACAGATGAGTATGTGCTCACTGAATTTTTTTGCAGCTGTGTGAAGTGTGCCTGAAAAGTTCTGGAGTATTTTTGTGTCTGAAACACACCATACAAAATATATTTTTAGTCTGCTAATACATTGTGTTAGACATAAAGGATGCATGAGCAAAATCAATCCTAAGACTATTGACTTATAAAATGGCAAAAGAATGGAGTCCTGATGTAAATATTATTTATTTCTATTATATTCTGGGACACATTTAGGCTTATCTAAGCAATTTTCCCCATGCTATCTCAGAGTCTTCTTTAAGACTCCAGTAGTTTTCCTTTTTTACCTCGTTGCTTCTCTGCTTGTCTTTTTCTTTAATGATCTTCACATCATAGCAACCTTTTCTTCAATGGAAAAATTGCATGGGTTGAATGTGTTTCTCCCACTCCATGTTATTTTTGAGGAGGAACTGCCAGTGGGAGAACGCCTTGTGCTGGGTCATGCAAGGGGCTGAGGATCAAATTCCCAAGGATGCCTGAGGTGCTTATGCAGCTCTCACAGCCTGACTGACTATTGCCCATGCGTGATTACAAGGACTGAACTGAGATTCTGGTAACAGTTTTCCAGTATCCCCATTAGACTTTTTCTTTCAATTCACTTTCATGGGACTGACCAACATCAGGTGTGTGTTAGTATTGGCATTGCCAGTATAGACTCCTTCATTGTAGAGAGGCAACAGTGTATTTCAGGTTGTTTAATCTGGGGAGACCTATTTAATAGGCCAATTAAATAGAGGAATGATGGCTCTGCAGTAGTATGATTTATAAGGATGGTGCTTAAGTAGCAACAGAAGAACCGCAAATGCTAGCATTACACTGATCTACACGTTACACTTACTTTATGCATTTAGGGTTTGTCATAAGACCAGAAAACCTTGAGCTTAGAGATTAGAATAAAAATTTATGCACCTGGGAGTGTGAAGAGGCAGCACTTTGAATTTACTGTTAAGTACTTAAACCCTGAGAGAACTTTACATCTTTCTACAACTTCTGAAATTGATAGAATCCCTTCCAACGGTTAAGATATTTTTACTTAAAAGTCAACTTTCAGACATCCAGATGAAGAATATTGATATTAACTTCTGGAATTTCATAACAGATGAATATTTTAAAACATGAGAGCTGCTGGGACTTAGTCCTGAGGAGAGCATGTTGGGGACCAGAAAGACTTCAGGTTTTAGTTTGGTTTTATTTTACTAAAATGTTTCCTATTTAATTTCTGACACTTTATGGAAGGAGCTCCCAGTTATGAAAGGTCTGTAGTGGTCTTATATTAGAAGACCTTTTTTACCTTTTTATTTTCCATTTCCTTCATAGGCCCTTTGCTCTCTGTACCCTGCCCTGTTCTGAAAAGTTCTCATCTGAGTTTCTTCTGGGCATCCTTGTTTCCTCCACATTGGGTCCTGACTTGACAGCTGCAAGTAGGAGTTTGTCTATTAATACTCAGAGTATCTGCTTCAAACACACTGTCAGCTTCCTACTAATTCTTCTGGAGATGATCTGCCAGTTGGTGATTTCCCTGGTCTGTTTGTTGGGGATTAAATCCTCCCAGCTATTGCACAGAATTTTTCTGGTATCCATGTCTCTCATGACATCTGTTTTCCTCTCTGATATTTTGCCTTGTGAAACATTTGCAACTGGAGAGAAAGGATGGTGGTTTCTGAACATCAGCTCTTCCTTGAAGGTCAGACTCAAGCAGACACTCTTGCTTTTCCTGATGGTTGGTACTCCAGGCTTTCCAGTATAGAGACCTGGACATAGAAAAGGCTCTGCAGGTTATTTTTGAAAAGGAATAGTTTACATTAGTTTAATTTGTCTAAATAATGCAAAATAGATGGCAATTTTTAAAGATTCTAGATGAAAAAGGCATATCTTAGAGTCCTAATCGGCTGTTGTCAAGGACAGTTCAGTTCCTTTCATTAATTCAAAGCAAGAGAAAGTAAGATCATCCTGCAAATACACAGCGAAAGTTGATTTATTAAAACCTTATGACTCACCAACTTCCTCCTCCTTCTAAAACCTGAATTTTGGATTGAAATCCTTTTAGAAAAAAATCCTGTAGGCAATAATGAGGGTGTTCTTCATCAATCTGTGATGGATTAGATTTAGTAGACCCCCAATTCCAGACAGTCATTCCTCTCAGGCTCAGTATAGTCTGACTCATGGTTCATTGCTGCCACTTGTTTTTTCTCCTGTCTTGATTCACCTCTTTTTTTCTTTGATGAGTAAATGAATATGTCATTAAAGAAGCAAATCCAGATCCTTTCTTTCTCTCTCCCTCCTTGAGAATAAGAGATTTGTGGCTGAGGGACTAGGTAATAAAACAAGAAATGACAATTAGTGACTGGTTATCCTGAAGGTCCAGTTTTCCAAAGCTCAATACTGAGCTCTTTCAGAAAATGAGGTAGTATTGATATATCTGATGTGGGAAGCACTAAAATGGAGAGTCCAAAATTACTAATTCATTTTGAAGAATTGTACCTTTGCTGAAAAGGCCAGTGTCTTAGGAGGGAGAAAAAAAAAAAAACAAACCACCAACCCCAAACCAAACCAAATGACCAAACAAGAACACAATCAAAAAATAACACTTTAAAGTTATATAGCACACTGGTAAATCTAGATTTTTGCCAACAGACAAGCAGCAAAATGGGTGCAGTTGAAAATTCAGAATAAGCATACTGACTTTTTGTAGCCAGAGCTCAAGTTTATGGGTACCCTGTGGTAACAGCACAAAAGAGGGAAGAGTGATGGATACCAGAGAAATGGCATGCTCTGCAATTAAAGAGGGAGGAAGAACACTTGTGCATTTTGTCTAAAAGCCTGTGCACTAAGAATCATGTTGTCTGCTGTAATTAACTGAGTGAAATAAGTGATTCTTTTGCAAAGAGGAAGCCCTCTGGGCAGTGCTGTGGTTTGCCCTGTGTCACAGTTGATGTTGACTGTGAGATAGGACAGGCAAAAAATGTCTTTCAGATAATTTAGGTGATAATGTGTTCTATTCACCAGGCTAAAAACTGTGTGTGAACAAAATTGCACCTACAGTGGATTAATGGCTGCCACATGCCAATGGAATGGAATGAAGCAGAGGGGATGGAGCAGTGCATCTGTTCCTGAGCCTCTGCTGCTGGCATGCCATGTCATAGAATCATAGAATGGTTTAGGTTGGAAAGGACCTTAAAGATCATCGAGTTCCAACCCCCCTGCCATGGGCAGGGACACCTCCCACTAGACCAGGTTGCCCAAGGCCACGTCCAGCCTGGCCTTGAACACCTCCAGGGATGGGGCCTCAACAACCTCTCTGGGCAACCTGTGCCAGTGCCTCACCACCCTCAAAGTGAAAAACTTCTTCCTAATGTTTAATCTGAACCTGCCCTCTTCTAGTTTACATCCATTCCCCCTCTTCCTGTCACTACATGCCCTAGTAAAAAGTCCTTCCCCAGCTCTCCTGTAGGCCCCCTTTAGGTACTGGAAGGCCGCAATAAGATCTCCCCGGAGCCTTGTCTTCTCCAGGCTGAACAGCCCCAACTCCCTCAGCCTCTCCTCATAGGAGAGGTGCTCCAGCCCTCGGATCATTCTTGTGGCTCTCCTCTGGACACGCTCCAGCAGGTCAATGTCTTTCTTATGTTGAGGACTCCAGAGCTGGACGCAGTGGAGTCCCTTCATGAGATGTCCCTTCATGCTTAGCAAAGGGATCGTGAACTCCAGCTAGGCTCTGGACTTTGTTATTTCCACTTCCATCAAGGCTGGTAGATGTCTGTGCCGGGGGTGTGTCACACATTGGTCTCCTTCACGCCTGCCTGCACTGTTGCTGCAACTGAAGGCTCTGCAGGTACTTTGCTGAGTATCTCTGTGCACAAAAGGTTTTATGAAAGTCGGCTGCATCTGGCATCCTTGTCTTCATTCTCAGTCTTTTGTCCTTTACTGTGTTGCCAAAATTTAAGCAAATACAAGCACATTTGTGAGAAAGGCATTGCAGACATCAGGTGTTACCCAAACAATTACTTCTTACATGAGAAGTATGTTGCCTTGCCTGACTTAAGTCTGTAGAAATAATATATATGAGTGTGCTGAGTACAAGCCTGGTGGTAAAATGACAGAAAAGTGCAGTAAATCTGTAATTTTCCATCATGAATTATTCAGGGATGTTACTCAAGTCACAGACAGGAAACTCGTACGTATAAAGTTAGCTAAACACAATCGTTCATTTATGAAGAGGACTCAGGCATGTGAAGGGTTACCATATGGCCCCCACTAGGAGAAGCAGAGATCCAGAACCATATTTTCTGCTGGTGCACACATGCGTAGACCCATTGACTTTAATGAAGCTGCAATTCACATTAGCTGAAGATTTGGCACCTTTCCTTTGAGAGGTTTTGTTGTTGTTTCTCTACTGACCCATTTATTTTTTCTTGTGTTGGTTAGAATGTGGTTTTAAGTCCAGGTTTATAATCTCCCCTCTGCAGTTGTTCAGGTTTTTTGTCTCTTCTAACATAACATGAATATTTCATGCGGGAAACTGGATATTTTGTGCTTTGCTTGAGATTCAAGAGAATCCAAATATTTAAACAAAGATGAGAAAAGGGGCTTGAAAACATTGCTAATATATCAGTAATAATGGCTACCATAACAAATTCAAATTAGGAGGGATTCAGAGCAGCTTGTTTCAGAGGAGTAAACACCTTTTAAGATAAGCATCTCCTGTGTTAAAAATGAACAGTAAGTTACTACAATGCATTTTGTCCCTCCTAATCTTGTAGCACTGCCTGGTGCCATATAATTATTTTTGGGAACACAGGACACCTCTGTAATTTCTCCCTTACACACGTGCCCCATACTACCCAAGAGCACTATGAAAACAGGATGGCTTTATGGGCTACCTGGAGGCTTTCTATCATGACCTTACCGAGGTGGTAAATGGGCAGTGGTCTGCATATCGGAATCTCTGGCTACAGCATCCCTCTGTGTTCAGTGCTGCATGGACCTAGGTTGTGCCTCCAAAAGCCAGGGTATTCGGAGATTAGTGAATTGTAGTATTTCATGAAAAGCCTCATAGTAGATTGGGGGAATGTCATGGTTTCAGTGGAGATACAATTAACTTTCTTACCAGCAGCTGGTACGGTGCTGTTTTAGATTTGGGATGGGAATAGTGTGATAGTGCACTAATGTTTTTGGTTGTTCCTAGGCAGTCAAGGCCTTTTCTGCTCCTCACACCACCCTACCAGTGAGCAGGCTGGGGGTGCACAAGAAGTTGGGAGGGGACACAGCCGTGGCAGTTGACCTCAACTGACCAAAGGGATATTCCATACCATGTGATGCCATGCTCAGTATATAAAGCTGGGGGAAGAAGGAGGAAGGGGGGACGTTCGGGTTGGTGGCATTTGTCTTCCCAAGTAATTGTTATGTGTGATGTAGCCCTGCTTTCCTGGAGATGGCTGGACACCTGCCTGCCCATGGGAAGTAGTGAAAGAATTTCTTGTTTTGCTTTGCTTGTGTGAATGGCTTTTGCTTTACTTATTAAACCGTCTTCATCTCAACCCACGCGTTTTCTCACTCATCTGATTCTTTCCCGTGTCTCACCGTGGGGAGAGTGAGCTAGCAGCTGCATGTTCCTCGTTTCTAGCTGGGGTTAAACCATGACAGAGAAGAGATGCGATTAATAATAATTAAAACTGTCTTGGAATCTGATGGGACAATTCCACATATTTTTATGACAAAATTCTAAAATTCAATAGATAGTGCTGAGTAAACACACAAGGACATTACAGAATAAGATTGCATCTGAATGCATTGACTTAAGTGATGATTCACTACAATTTTTCCTGAGCTGCTGGTTGGGCAAGGCAGCCAATAGCCAGCAGAATGTATTTTAAGCCACCCCAGATACTCCAGGCTTAGTGAAATTGCTACTAAATATTCCTGTCCTTGCCTAGGAACAATTGCCCAGGATGCTAATTTGCAAAGCAGACAAATATTAGCAGATCTAAGAAAAATCTCTGCTTTTAGTCACTGTTTTAATGCCCAACTTTTGTGTTTGATCAGCTCTTAACAAGCAGTGGGCTTGCTAACAAGGTTTAAGAGTATATAGAAACGCTCTCAGTTGTAAGATACTTTCTCTGCAGCACACAGAGCAAGGAATGAAGAATTTTTGAGATGAGAAAGGCATAACCACATGCAAACATGAGTTCTTGTTAGTGCTGCAGTCTTGCACCCTGCTGAGTGTAGGAATAGGCTGCAGGTGAGAAGACTGAAGAGCCGAGCTGCGTAAAATCCATCTCTGATGCTGGCACTTGGAGGAGTTAGCACTGAATTGAACCAAGTCCTGGGGAGTCTGTGGTCTGAATCACACCTACCGTGCAAGTACCTGTCACAGGGCAAAGACATCTTACTCTGTCCCATCTTCTCAAAAGTCAACAGGGGTGTTCTGGCTGAGGGTTGTTCTTCACTGCAGCATGGAAGAAAAAGGCTGTGTATTGGAGACAAAACTCACACTGATGTTAGAGCTTCCCTGAGTCCTGGGGCATCAATGGAAACAGACAGGCCAAGTAAGGGAATTCAGAAACAAAAGGGACAAAACTGGTGTTAGTGAAGAACTGTCAAGACTACTCCTAGCAGCTCCATATAGATCTCTGAGTGGGAAAGCAAGGAGAGAGTTCAGATTTTGTAGCCCTGTCAACACCAGCAGTGTGGTGAAGAAAACGTGGAATACCAGACCCCTAGGTAACTGCCGTAGCTCTATGGTTTAACTGATATATCATACAGCTGGCACACCATTCATGCTAGGAGAAACCTGACTTAAGTTAATGACGTTCTGCTGTATTAAAACAACAATTATTTGGAAAATTTTCTTATACTTCCAGGTTTACTTTTCTTGTTTCTTTTTTGGTTTTGAATAATGAAGCTAACCTAATAATTTCATTTGCTCTCCAAGAAAAAGTGTGTGTTTGGACCCACAATAATTCAATATTGTTTGCATCCTCCACAGTTCCAGGGGCAAGCCAGCTTTATAATTAAAATAAAACAAGTGTATGTATTTTCCTCCTGTCCGAATTATGATACTTGCTTCAATAGCATACCATTATGCTGATTAGATTTTGTAAAATCTAAACAAGTGGGGCCTGAAATAACCTGTTACATATTTTTTTTCTGATGTCTCTGGTAGATGAGAACCTCATGGTTAGTAAATAAGTGAATTCCTCACAGTTATGCAGTAAATCTACATGAGAGCCAAGTGCTCAATGTGAAATCCAGTTCCTAGCCAATACTTTAACCACATAGATCTGTCTTTTCTCCTGACCATGAGAAAGATTACTATTAGGCAGTTGACAAAAGATGGCCACAATTTGTTTTAAGAAAGGACAGCTGAAAGTGTGGCTTTACAAATTTTCATTGATCACAGATATGGCTTCTCTGCTGGGAAGGGGAAAGAGAAGAGGGGAAGAACAAGGAGGGAGTAACATGGTTACTTGCCACAGTGCTGAGATCTCATGCCTTCCCTGAGACTCTTGACCCCCACATGGGCAGCTGTAAGGATTTGGAGATGAGACGTATGTGTTTCTGTGATGTGCCAGGGAACCTCCTATGTGTCCACATCTGAGGTCCCCTGACATAACCCTGCTCTATCATCTGACCCAGGGTTGGTGGGAAAGGGAGCTCCACCACCCTGCTTGCCTCGGGATTGTGCCACAGCTAACGAAACATCTCCCTTTGTGGAGGCAGGTGAATCTAGGATGAGCATGGCAACTATGTTCAAATGTAAATGAAATACAGTTTGTTCAAAGTTCCATGGCCGTGTTTAAACTGGAGGATTTGCTGTGCATCGTGCGTGTGTGGGTAATTCTGAGTCCAGCCTCGGATGAGTGATTGGAAGCATATGGTGACAGCACTTGTGACAGACTTTTACTTAGAAATATGAAATCAAAGCACAGGTTGACTAGGAACTAACCTCAATTCACATCCAGAGTTGGACTTTAGTTTTCTGTATATTTTTTCCCTTTTTTCTTTATGATGAGCCCAGTAAAACAAAACAAAAAAATAAACACTGGTTCTCTTGGTCATATATTCTTAGAATTAATTGCCTTTCTTACACTTCAAAATAATTTCCTACACCCAGTCTATCCACATGGACTGGGACTGAAGAAGACTTTTCTGTGTTCATTACAAATCTAACGGGAAAACAGCAAGTCAGTATACTCAGTCGTGATCAGGTGAAATAAAGTGTGATGGCTATACATGAAAGAGTACAACAGAAAACATGAAATTCTGCCATTCAAAGGAAATACAGCAAAAGCTATGATGTGTTACATTTTCCATGTTGTGAAAGGTCAAATTCTAGACTGGTCATGAGCCAGAGGTTGCAGTCAATGGTGTTACTTGAAGGAAACCAAGAAGGGAATGTGACCACGTGCCTTTGTGACCAGCAAATTGAAGACACTGAAGAGTCAAGAACAGCAAAAAGTTTGATTGACTTGCGTTTCCCAGGTCAACTGGCAAAGCTTATTAAGACCATGGTGACTTAGGAAGCTTTGTGACAGTATCTTGTGGAAGTTTTTCAGGGCAGACGCTTTGGTTAAGTTTGCTAATTTCTGACCACTGATATGCCAGTTTGTTCAGATTTCATGCTGAGGCAAAGAGATAATAGAAGAATCTTAGTTTTTGAAGTCTTTAAATAAATGCCCCACACATGCCTGACTCAAGTGGAAAAAATGAACTGTGAATTTACAACGCAGCTTTTGATGCAAGTTAGAATTTCATGTATTCTTTCAACCTGGCTCTTAAACCAGGAATTTCAGATAAAGAGAATTAAAAAATATGGTGCAGCTTGTTTTGGAGCACCTTGAATATTGAATGAAATTATAAGTAAACACATAGGTTTATCCCATCTGTTTTCTTACCCTTCTGGCTATAGACACAAAAAAGGCAGAATGTTCATTTCAGGTGCGTTTTTGTAAAACTTGGCTAGTTCTGCCTTTCTTTGGACTCACTCTGGATTAAAGTAGCAGGGTTTAAATATACCCTTAATGACAAAAACCTTGCTTCTGTAACCCCCATGATTTTCATGAAGCTACCAAATGAGATGTGAGATTGTTAACCGGAAGAGTCAGATAGAGATGTATTTCTAGAAATGCATTAGGAATGGGAGCATATATTTTCATGTGGCTAATATGTCAAGAGCTGAGATAGCCAGAGGCCAACAGCCTGAGCAAACGAGCAGTGACTCATGGATGTTCACTGACATTTGTTATAATGCGAACAGACTTCGTAGGAATCCTTATGGTAAAAAATCATCCAGTTTAAAGAAAGTGAAGACGAAACTAACACCTGATATAACCCATGCCATTGGCTAAAAACAGTCTTATAGAGACATGCTGCAGTGCTATGACAGGGATCCAAAAAAACGTACTCCTAAGAAAGATGAAGTATGTCTCTTTGTCTTACTGCTCATTTCAGCCCAGGAAACAAAGATGACTTCTGAAATCATAGCAGAAAAGGAATTTCTCATCACTTTTACTTCAGTTGTAATTTTTCACAGTCTCATAATACTTGCCTGTCATAGTATTAGGATGTTGTAATGATTGATCAGTTAAGATTAATAAATACTCAGGTCAGGTCTCAGGATGGAAAGCACCCTTACAGAATAATAATTCTGGAACCCAGCAAACTCACAGCCAGAACTGGTGATCAATGGTCCAGGTTTTCTGTCCCTCTGATCTCTAGAAGGTATTTGTCACATAAATGTCGTTTTGGTAACACAAGTTGGCTATTGCTTTTGTTGCAGGTGCCAGGTTGTGAAAGCCACATATTTGGGATCAGTGAACAGCCGTAACTTTGCTAGAAAGGCTTTCTGAGCAGCTTGGCTCCCAATTTAGATTGACTGGCCTTTTAAGTGTTCCGAAGAAAAGCTGCAAGAGTTATCTATTCCTGGAGAATTTTTTAATGTCTGGGCTTGTTCCTTTAAGGGGAGAGATTGAGAGCTCTGAAAATCAAGAATATTCTGAAGCATATCTACATTTTTTCATTGACCTGAAAAGGATATGAAAATAGCCTGTCTTGTGAGCTTTCTAGGACTGGCTCTTTTTGGTTACTGAGAAAAACTTCTAGTTGTGGATTTTGAGAGATTTTTGGTTTTGCTTTTTTGGAGACACCTCTATCCACTCCAGTTCTGAAGCCTGAAAATTCAGACCATGAGAAAGATTCTCGTTTTTCCCCTCTTACGTTTCACTAGACCTAAAATTACTTAGTGTTTGGTTTGCATTTCTCATGGCTAGCATGAGAAAAGTGTTCTAGTTTCTGATTTTCAGAAATCCAATTTTCAGAAATAATTCCATCTTGAACTGGCAGGCCCAGAAAACCACAGATAACTTGAAGTGGGGCATCCCAAACTGAAGCCAACCTTTCTTCTTTCATTTACGTCCCTTCATTGTGCATCCAAGGATGTCACCTCCATGTTTTCCATATGGCAATGAACTGATTAAAACAGAGATGAAACTGCTCTTCATAAAGATAAAATCTTACATGACTAAAGATGGCTTGCAGGAGATATGGCATTTTTCCACTCACCCTACACTCCTTTATCCTTTCTCTTGGTTTTTATGGGTGCTGTATTAAAGAATTTAATAGTTTGCAGAGTGGCAGGCAGCCGGGAGGCTGAGGAGCTGTGCTGAGCAACCTCATGCATGTCTCCTCCTGTCCTCCCTCAGCTTCCCCTCCTGTTGTTTTCCTTGTATTTAGGCTGTGTGAGCTCTTCTTAAGGTTCTGTTTTGTTGTTCTCCTTGTGCACTGTCCTGGAACAGTGAATTGCTGCTCCATGACCCAAGTCCATAGGAAGGAGGTGCTGATGCGACATGCCATCATGCTGACTGTCTGAATATGCAGATAACCAGAAACAGTAATTGCACAAGGGGACAATTGCCATGTTCACTTCAGGCAGGTTTTGTTCTGAATGTCAGCAATTAAGGAGTGGCATATCCAGCGCCTGCTTGTGCAGACTGCTGTAATACAGTTACTCTAATCACCTCTGGCATCTTTTGTAGATTTCTGGAGTTTGAAAACATCCCATCACGTGTATCTTTTCTCACTGCTTTAGGATATAACCTTTTTGGTTGGTGTGGTCCCTGATAATGCCATCAATCCTGCTATCTTCAAAACAGCTGTTTTGATGAACATAAATAAAATCTAGTCTCTTAGAATTCTTGATTTTGTCTATGTGCATGTTTTGTTAAGAGGAGAAAAAATTGAAAAAAATATCTGAGCATACAGTATTTGAATGTCTTGTACAGTGATTATATGATTAAAATTCTCTCAGAATATCTGTCTGCATTTTTGACTTGCACAATGCAACCTTAATGGCATAAGTGCTGAATTTTGTCACAGATGAAAAGAACACAAAAAGTGCAAAGCTTGTTAACATGAGCCAAGCCTGCCATTTATCTGATATTTTCAGCACACTGAATGTATTTAAGCAGTTTTGCTGCCATTATGGAACTTATTTTAGACATATCAAGTGCCAATTTTCTTTCAGATCATAAAGAAAGAGGAGAGAACAGGAATTTAGTTGTTTTGTTGATAAAGCTTGTCCTAGATCATCATAAAAAAGAGCTGCAATAAAGCAAGGCTGCTCGGTGCACACAATGCAGCAAATAGCAGTTCTGTCATAAGTGACAGAATTAGAAGCCAATCCCTGCTGATACTTCTTATCTATGCACCGGAGTGTAATTGAATCAAAATGATGGGAGCCACAGAGAAGCACAGAAACACACTTCTGTGACAACTGCGTTCCCGTGCTCTGAGGCTGCGGAGGTTGGGGGCTGTGCTAAAATGACTGAAATCAAGAGGACTGGGGGGAGACAGGGACAAACAGAAAACTTCCCCTCAGGCAGGTGTGGGATAGAGACCAAGTATCTTTATGTAATGCAGGAGCACTTACTGTGTAAAGGACCACTGATTCGTACCAGTCACTGGGTTGGACATTTATTTACCTTTTTGTCCTGCACTTTGAGCAACATAATAGAGGCTGCGGGACAAGTGTTTGACTACCTGTCTCTGAAAGTGATGATATCAATATACTCCCAACACTTTTCTTTTGCTGACCTTGGTGGTGGAAGATCAGGATGTTATTACTCATTATTTTTTCAGTCTGGCCCTAGGAGAATTGCTGGGAGGATTTACAATCCAGAGGGTGTTTCGGACACAATGGCTCACCAGTTGCAAGGTAGTTTTTACTCTCAGTGGCATAATTCAGGACGCTGCAGTAGTTAACAACATCTTTGATCATTTTCTCCCTATCTCTGCTTTGTCTTCACTTTTTGATTTTACATGCATGGCTGTGTGTACACACACATGGTAACAGAGGTTGACATTACCAGCTGAGTGGGAAGGACGTGCGACCAAAAGGTAGAAAGGTTCTAGTTGAACTCGATGTACTGGCAACAACATGAACTACAGGTTGCTACTGACAGCAACAGTAAGATTTTTCAGAGGTAGGAGGAAAAGTGTTGTCCCACAAGGACTGAAATTCCTGCTCCTGGGGACCTATCTACAGTTTTGTCTTGAGCTTTCCTTTTGAATCCCAGGAGGGAAGAATGTTTCCGTTTTCTGAATTCAACAGCAGAAAAACATGAGCTGATCATATGTGAATCATAAACAAACAAATAAACAAACAAAACCCACTCCAGTAAACAAACCAATAACAGAAGTACCTGGTAATGTGCTCACTGCAAAACTCTCTGCAGGATTAAGCCTTCTAATTGTCCTGCTAATTACAGTATCAGGTCTAATCTAATGTTTTTTCCTGACAGGGTACCTGGTTTGCTGGGCATGAAAGAAACAGAAGATGTGGTGTATTGATTCCTGATGCAGCGCTATGAGACATTCACACAGACTGTGTAGTATAACATGATGCAGACTTAGGGCCTGTGGACATATTTGCTGCCTTATATTGGGAAGATGTTGCAAGTGATGTCCTGAGGGTTAATTGTGGCAGAGAGATAATGTCTTGTTTAATGACTTAAATGATAAAATGGAAATGTTGTGCTAATCCAGATGGTGTGAAGCTGGGAAGGACTGAGAGCATGATGGGTAATGGTTTTAAAATTAAATATGATTTTGATAAATTGAAGAAAGTGCACAGTATCAGCAAGATGAAATCCAGTAAGTGCAAGTGCAATATACTATGTTTAAGGCAAAAAAAAATAATAATAATCAAGTGAACAAAGAAAAGGAGGGTAATGGAGATGCAGTAGATCTGAGTCTGCATCGGCTGTGTCGTTGGGGAGGAGGGGAGGGCACTTATAATAAAAATATCTATTAAAAGGAACATTAAATGTTGAATGTGGAAGGAAATGATGCCTTACTCGGCGGCACTGATGAAGCTGGGGCTAGGGCACTGTGTCCCAGCGTACGCAGAGCACTGGACTGATGTTGGTTACAAACTGGAGAGACTGCAGGAGGGAACACCAGGAATGATAAGAGATTTATGAAACAGGGCCTATGAGGGAAGGTTGAACGAATTAGCTGTGTTCATCTTAGAAATACAAGGCTGAAGGGAGATGAACAGTAGCTGTTTTCCACAACTAAAATACTTGCATAAGGGACAGCAGTAAACCATTCTGCATGACCTCTACATGGGGAAGGTTAAAAGTAACTTCCAGATAAAGAGAAGAAAAAAGACCTGGTGAGACATTGGGTAAAACTTTTTGCACTAAAGATACATGATCAATAAAGGAAGCTACCTCGGGAAGTTAAGGAATATTTTTCTTTTAATGTTTTAAGAAGAAATAAGCATAATATCTTTTAGAATTGATTTAGGATACACCAAATTATTCCTCAGGAGAGACAGAGGAGGGACTACCCTGCAATAATAATCCTCTCCTGCAGGCTGCTAGGGATCAGGGAAATAGAAGCTGAGTGTACAGATGCATAGCCTCTGTCCTTTTAAAAGTCATTGATTTGAAGATATCATCCAGTTTTTCTGGAGACAGAGTGTATCAGTAATATGCTTAGGAATATTTTGCTGTATCTAGTGGGTATACAGGGAGCTAGAAACAGATAGAAGAGGTGTGCGGAGGAAGTAAAAATGTAATGAACATGTAGACAGATAAAAATGATAGCTATAGCCTTAAAAACCAATTTATTTTTTTCTTTAGGAAGTTGCTGATGTCTACAATGAGGGCAGTAAGCAAGAGAGCCTGTAAACAGGGTTTAGTATCCATCATATTTTTGGTATTCTTGCTTTTCTTCACCAATGACCTGTCAAGACAATGTGTATTCAATCTTTTGGCAGCTGTGCTGTTCATGAACCCTGCAGGATCTGCAGTTCTGCGCACAAAAAAAGCTTTACTTTTTCTTCATGGTAGTTTACAAGTGGTTTACACGTCTGGTTTGATAGATCACAATTAATACATGGATTTAAAACACTGAAAGAGGTTCTTGGCTTCAGGCAAAGGGGTGTAATTGGATGACTGCTCTGAAATCCCTTCCAGTCCTACTTTTTCACTGTTCTATGTTTATCTTTTCATGACTCAAACATCAGAAACTCAGAGAATATTCCTAAGCATGGAGCTTAGAATACGCAAGTACTGGCATTTTCATGTACAATCTGGTGGGATTTTAGGCTCAGATAGAAAAAAAACACAGGAAAAATGTTGCTTTTCTTCTGTTTGTAACTCCCTCATAAAAAAAAAAAAAAGAGGATAGAAGGTTCTCCCACAGGAGAGAGTAGAAGCAACACTACCAAGGCTCACCCTACTCTGCTGTAGAGGGACAAGGGAATGGCTTCCCCTAAAATAGTTCAGGACATGTAGGGGGCTGGGGAGGCTCTTTCTGTTTTCATTAAGTCTTTTAGTAGTTTTTAATTTTTTTTTTATTGCCTGTTAATCAGAAGGGGTAAACAACACGAACTGTAGGGCTCCTGTTTTAATAGAAGAGTGTATTTTGTTCAAGTGGTTGACAAATTTTCAGACCTTGGATCTCTTGAAGTGTGGGATTCTTCCATCCTCTTAATTTACTTGGTGATGACAGTGAAGACACATGGTTTCAACAATGGTTGCTACTATGCTTTTTTATAAGCTGGCTTTCCTGTATGAAATTTCCAGGCTGAAGCTCTGATTTCATGAGAACTCCAGATTTATACCACATTGACAGAGGAAGCATTTGACCTTCTATCAGTTAAATCAGACCTTTGCTACTTTCGTCTTCTTCTAAAAGCATATTTAAAAGATCTTTCTTCTGGTTCATTAAATAGCGATAGTGTGTGAAAAAGAGGAATTTTGTCTCTTGGCAACTTCCTTAAAAAACAAAATCTTTCATGTCTGTGTTCCTTCTGAGGAGTTAAGCAACCTTTCCTACACTTCAGACAGGGAGAAGCTCATGTATGTTTCACCTTCCTATGTGTCAACAAACTTTGTGATGACAGATGTACAAGATCTTGCTACCCTATTTGGGGAAGTACCTAGAATCAAATTGGGAAAGTGGTAATGTTTAGAGATAGTGAAATGATCTCACCAGTCTCTGCACCTTTTCCCTACCCAGTAGTCTTCTGTAGCCTCAGTGAAGGATATAAACCATCATGGAAGGTTTTGGAAGGACATTTTTATGTAGATGGTCCCCTTAATATAGGGAGCTACATGAAAAGATGAAAATTCAATTTAGCAACTATTAATAATTACAATTCTCTACCTTTACTTTGCAAAGAAGTGGTTTTATCTTTTAAAATCCTAGGACCATCACATTTTTATTTAAATATGCAAGGAGCAGTTGGTGTGCTGCTGCCATCATGATTCTCATTTCCAACCAAAGAAAAATGGTGCTGAATTTTAAGAAAGTATTTTCCCAACAATTTGACAGCTTGCTTATGCTTGCAGGAGTGTATGAATTTGTTATTTTATGGTCATTTTATGGATCACTGTTTGATGTTTTCCTCCCTCCTGTGGGTCCTACAGGTTTTCATGAATTGAGAAACACTGCCTGTGGTTACAGCCTAACTGTGGAAAGGGTATATATCCATCATGAAGACCAGCACACAATTGTCTAGATGAATAGTGATAGTATTTCACCTTTGTCTAAGGGCATGTCTACCCAGCAGTCACTCCTACAGTTCATAGTCCTGAGATGACGTTGATCTAGACTACCTGCTAACTACTGCTCTCATGGTTTGCATGAGAGAAGCACTTGTTTTTACCATGCCCTCTGCTATATTATGTGCAAAGACCCCAAAGTATTTCCTTATCTTCTTGAGTTACTCTCAATTCCAGTAAGTCTAAAGCAAATGTGATTGCATAATTAGGAATACTAAGCCCTTCTGTTTACAACAAATTCAGACATAGCAGTGTCTGCAAGATAGGCTGTTAAAAGGTAAAATAGTATTAAGGATCAGGATTTATTTATTCCAATCTTTGCTGTTATGACTCAGACTTGAGGAAGTGGGTTGCAGAGTAGCTGAGCAGCAGAGAAACACATTTTCATAAATTATTCTATTTACAAGGTCATGCAGAGACATTTATTACTACAGCAATGGACATTGTGACATAAGGTTCAGGTTTTTTGAAAGTTGTATTTGAGGGGCAAGGGAGGGACAAAAATGAAATGGTAACAAATCCTCATTCTTTTCTGTAGTTCACCTACAGATGTTCTGTAGTGGCATTTAGGTTTTTTTTTTTTTGCTGATAACTTTTTAGCAGTTTTTTTCTGGTTTTTTTTTTTTTTTTCTTCCCAGATTATTCATACTTGAAAGCTGTGAAGCTTTAGCCAAACTTCTGATTTTCCTAGTTCTTTGTCAAAACCAAAAAAAAAAGGGTTTGACCTATCTCATCAACCTCTTCATTTTTTTAAGAAAAGCAAGTGCTTGGCTTGACAGTTTTAATAACAGGTAAATGTTTCTTCACTAGTTTAAATAGTGGGTATGTGGGAGGGAGTTGAGTAACTTAAGATGGGTGTGGCAGAAAAAAGAAGCATCAGACAAAAATTTAGTAGTCACTCCTTATCCTGCCCCAAATATAATTCTAATGAAGAGAAGAACAGTGGTTAGCTGATACACTTTACCCAGACTGAAACCCTAAAATTTGAAATAGTCACTATGAGAAAATTAGATAAAATTCTAGCTAGTTGTGACAGTGAAAGAAATGTAATAGAAAATTCAATTCAAAGTGGTCTTTTAACAAAATGGCCTGTTTTGCTTCTTTTGGTCTGGTTGCCTGTTTTCCTCCCAGCTGACCTGGACTACAGCAAGTACTGGATGTGCAAAGTGCCTGTTAGTAAATGGTAACGCAGTGATCACATACTGACTGCTGCAGGTCTCATTAGATGAGAGGGTTAAATGAGCACAACTTGGAGGGTGCAATTGAAAGTGAAAATTCCTCTTGGAGTTGTTATTCTGAAGGCACTATCTGAACTCCCAGTTCTCAGCGCCTGTGCTCCCACCTCTGCTGAGCTGTATTAACTGCGGAGTGAAGCCCTTGAATTAGTGCCTGAAATCATCTGAAGAACAGATCGTTCATCTGTACTGAAGTACGTACATACAGCAGATGGTTTTGTTAAATGTGTTTACCTTATGCACACACCCATGTGTGTGAGTATCTGTGTATCTGTATATCTGTAAATGAAATGCAGGGCTTGTATATCTGCAATGAGGACAGGAGGGTGTCAATCAATACGGTATGTAAGGTAGCCCGTGTGCCTGTTGGGGTGGCCAAAGACAGTTCAGATGAAACACATCTTTCACACATGAAACCTGGGTCCTGCAATGGCATCTGGAAGGGGTGGAGAGGGTCAGCTATGGGCTGTACCCGCAGGTAGGAACACAGACCTGGAAGAGGCTTCTCCTCCTCCTCTTCTGTGTACTGGAATCGGTGTGCTGGGATCACTGCACCCAAAAAGAAGAGACCCTTCACGTGGCCTCCAGCCTTGTGCAACCGTGTATGCAAGAGCAGCACTCAGGTGCTGTCTGTGGCAAGAGGGGAAAGGAAGGACCTTGCAGCTCTGTTACTGCAACACAGACCAAGGTGCTGCAGAGGACTTCCAGTGGTGCTGCGCAGCGCGGCTGAAATGTCATGTGGCAACTCTACTGGAACGACAAACTCAATACACATTTGGAAAAAGGGGGATGTAGCTGTAGAGAGCCATGAGGACAAGTGAAGGGCTGGGCACAGATCCATTCTTCAGACAGCAGAAGAAAATTGTTGGATTCGTGAGTAAAGTACTGCGCTCACATTTGGTAGATACACAAATATACCTGAATATTATGTTGTTCTCCTAAATCATTAACTCAATTTCAGATCCCTATTTTCATCCTAGAAACACTTTTGAAGAATAAGGTGCCATAAATCTGTACTCTAATAATGAAGGAACTCTGTCCTTTTCTTAGCTTGTAAAGGACTTAAAAGATATCCATGATCTATATGATTTAGGAAATCATGAATGAATTCTGCTGAGGCAGAGGCTACTAGACAAACAGGACACTGATCAGTGGCAGAAAAAACTGCTTGGGCTTTCCCAGAAGATACCTTGGAAGGAGCTGTAAGAGTCTGAATGCAATATAAGCAAGATGTTAAATAATTCCTACAAGTAATGGGGTTTCTTCTACTCTCTTTGAGTACAAATGCGCAGCTGTGGCTTTGCTTAAAGTAATCCTCAGTACTGTTAGCAGTGAATAATGGATACTGTGAGAAGTCTAGCTTAATACAGAGTCTAGCTCTAACCCCAAAGGCAGTGCAAATACAAACTGAGATCTCCAAGCACCGACCTGTGCTGTCGTGTCTAGCAGATACCAGCTCCCAAAGCAGCTGGCTCAAAGACACCAGCAGGTGGGACTGGAAGAATTGCAGCCCTGGCAGTGACCTTCACAAAATAAAGACCTCTCAGGAGCCAAGAGTGTCTCCACCCCTGCATCCAAAAGCTCTGACCTTCTGCCCGTGTGAAATCTGGCACAACATCTTTTATGCCAGAGTCCCAAGCAAATTTTGTACAGACGGTTAAGCGTGCAGTAGATGACCTAATTACAAGATTAAGACCTTGTCCTTTAAGATATCATATTCGGTAATGGTTTATGGTTTCATTCTGATTTCTTTTCTTTTGGAAAGGGAACCAGCCATGTGAGAGCAAGAAGACACTGAGCATGCCTGAAAAATGTGGTAACTGATACTTCCCGAATTTAGGACTGAAACTGTAATTTTGTGCTGAAATCAATAGGCTGTTGAATGCTGCACTTGACTGAAAGCAAATAGGGAAACCTGCCTGGGGCTTTATTTCGTAACAACAGCTAGTGGTCTGCGATATCATGGGGGCTAATCATACTCTTTCTGTGATACTTTGGATTTACATATGCAAATACATTTAAATCAATGGGTATTAAGATTTATGGTGGACAAGGTAGCTGCATTCCTGTTCCTACATTCCTGTTCTTCCTGCACTTCCCAGCTGCTGTTTTTAGAAACAACCTTTTGTCTTTCAGTTATAAAAATTATGTTCTTATATCCTGTAAGATGATTTCTACCAGTATATATGGATAGGATTTTCATTATACGTGTAAGTTAGCAGTCCCACCAGATTGGAAGGGCACAAATTTAAGTCATTGAATTTTATTTCCTTCCATGTGGGAAGCTTAAAAAGCTTTAAAAATAATCCAAAGTCTAATCATAAATGATCCTTCCCCAGGGTTCTAATGAGTAGAAACTGATCTTTGTTTCATGCTGATGTCAAAAGAGCTAATGTAGCAAATCACTAGAATAGGCATGTATAATAAAATTTTCATAGTCTGCTTACCTGTCTAATTGGGTAAGTGGCCAAAACCAGAATGAATGCTTTTAACCCACACTTGCCAGAACTGCTGCTGCGATTAATCCTCCTCACTCTATGGATGCTTTGTGGTTTAGCCTCTTAAAATAAGGTAAAAGGGTTGAGTTCAGCATCGGAGGATAAAGGAAGAAAATTACTTTTGCTATCTGAAAAAGTGGAGAACGCCCAATAAAAAAAAAAAAGTTAATAGATTGGACCTTATTGCTAAATGATGCTACTAATTCTCACATTGCAATTGATGTGCTGTTTATAGAGATTTTTTGCATATATTCTGATGGAGTATATTTAGTAAGAGCCATCATCCAAAGTCTTCTCTACTTGTCTTTCATCTTTTTGTTGTTTTTGTTTCAGAGACAGTGTGTTTAGGCAGTTGAGACTTTTTATATTGAATTTTTGCAAGCTGCATACTGTACTTAGAAGACATGGAAAAAGTTGAATTCCTCATTCAACTGCTTATACATTAACAACTCATTTTTCTGACCAGTTTCTATCTCAAGCATTATATCATGTTTAAACACAGAGAACAAAAATAAAGCACTGTGTAAAAAGGCAAGCTGTGAAGACCATATGCATTCCTTAAGGTCTGCTCAGTGATTAAGGTAACTACAACTATTTTTCTATCTAGGACTCAAGGAATAATATAATTGAGAAGCCCCTGGTTCTGTTGAGTGCCACAGGTGAGTGGTGTTAGACCTGCTGATCAGTTGCTCTTGGACAGATCTTCTGAATAACTCCACAAAACATTGTTTTAAAACTGGATTAAAATACAACCATGCTGGGCACAAAATCGCTCTGACTGGCCTGAATATTCCTGACTTATTTGCCCAGGACAAAGACATGCAGTTGGTTTGCATGCTCAACCAAACTTGGACCTCAAACTGGTGAGATGCTACCTGGTCAGAGCTGAAAACTAAAGCCTTCTCCAGTCCCGTTTTCTCCTTCCCTCACCAAAGGACATATGGCTCTATATTCTGGCAAGTTGGGGAGGCACTAGTTCTTCACCTAGTGATCTCCACTGGGTCCCCCTATTCATGTTCTGTTGCCCTTACACCCAACTGTCATGCTGCTCTAGCTTTTGAGAATGTGACTTACCTACCAGCTCATGGAGGTCACAGAAATGAGCTCTCATGATAGGTCAGAGATGTGGTGGAGCCCTTTCTTCTGTCCAAGGAAAGACGAGAGAGATTTCAAATGCAACCAAACCTTCCTTTCCTTCTTTTCCCCTTCACCTTTTGTGGAGTCTGGAGTCCCATCAGCACTTCCGTAAAAGCTGGCATTCCAGCTGAAAGCTGAGGATGGATGGGTCTCCAAGGACACCTTCATCCTGGCTGTGTTCAACATTTGCATTCATTACATCAAAAAAGCAGCCATATGTGGATTTATGGAAGACACTGAACTCTCCAAAATTTCTTGCCTTGACTTGCACTGCAGGCTATTATCACAGCCATTAATCTTAAACCATCAAAATGGTGAGATAACAGATGTGCTGGATTTTGTCTAATCTGCCTTCAAAGTAATAAAAGAATAATGACACTGACAAGCAAACTCTTTAGGGAATCTGCAGAGCAGCCTCAGCTTTAAACCTCTTGAGAAACCAAAACCACAAGCCTGATTGACAACAAGGATTTCTGTATGAAGCAGCCCCATTCTGCTCCAGGTGATATTTGTGTTGGTTTTGGTCCAATGGTTAAAATGAAATCAGTGACAATTTTCCCGGTGAAAATAGTACAAGATCAAAAAATGCCGACATATATTCCTATTTCATGTGGCAACAGGACAGCTGAATGTGGGGTTAACACTATGTGACAGGACACCTTTAGGAGTCTATGTGGCATCCATCGTTACTTTGACTGGCAGCTTCCTTTATCAGCAGGTTTCACAGCACTGACATCTGCCTTATGACTGTAACCTCTGCTTTACTAAAACCTAAAGCAGCATGACTGTGATTTAGGGCAAATGAGGCTCCAGTATGTCACTAGTGCTGCAGTAGTAAGACGGTAAGAAATATGCCTTGCAGAACCTACCTGGAGACTGAGGATCATTTGAAAGGTATAAACAAAAAAGAGGACTTTGAGTAAATGATGAAATTGCTCACAGATCTATATCAAATGGCAATCCTCTCAAGGTATAGAGAATGAATGACTTTTAACATTCACGTTTCTGAGATTATAATTTCCAGATGTTAAGAATGGAAACATAAACCATTTGTCATTTGCTCTCGACCTTTCAAAAGTCTTACTAGACATCTGGTGTGCTCTACCTATCATGTGTTGAAGAATAAAGTTGCCCAGCTAACACAATTTCAAAATGCAATAGCTGTTGAAATAGTTTTCTTTTTTCTTTCTTTTCTTTTCTTTTTTTTTTTTTTTTTGAGGAGCGATTGCAGTGTCATCATCTTTAGTATGTTTCTGTTGCTTTGAAGCAGAAAGTTATCCAGCATTCACCTACAGACTTCATGAGATGAAGATTCCTTCATGTTGCTTATTCTCACATGCCATATCTGTTTTCACTTGCCATATCTTTAACTTGCAGAACTTGTTGTTGTGCCTTTTTTTTCTTCATTTCAGGGGCATTTTTTATGCTGATTTTTTCCTCTTTTACTGAGGTTTGAAAATAACAACTTTCTACAGACAAGAGAGGAGCTCCCTCAGGAAAACCATCTTATTTGAATAGAACGACAGGAACATAGGATTTGTCAGAAGAGACTAGATTCACAGTGTATCATTCAGTATCCCATTTCTGAGTATTCAAAGCACTGGATACCTCAGAAGAAGATGTAAGAAAACACAAAATCTTTGTACAAGTATGTAATTAAGTAAAAGTTTAAGCTATGGCTTTAACGTGAGAATTTAACCCCCAGCATTTCAAAATCCTTGATTACTACTAACATGCTTGTTTTTCCCATCAAGCCAGCGTACCTTTGTCCTTGATGCAATCAAGATCTTTTTTATTCTCTTCCACTCCCCTCCCACCCTAACTTATTTCTTTTACTAATGTTGTGCATCTTCAAATTGCTCCTTGCTCTGACAGGATGAAACAGTTGCTGGCTGCTGCTGCTGCAATCCACATTAAAGAGGATTTTGTGGTGGTGTTGATGTTTTTGCATCACCAGCAGATGTAAAGGAAGCTGCACTCACAAAACACTTTAAGCTGTATAATGGCTCTTGAAAGCCAAAGAAGGGTGAGGAAGGGAGTGCACTCTGAGTGCTCTGGAAGGGTACATTATGTCTCTGCCAAATGTCATGCTATGGAGAGGCGCCAGCTGAACAGAGGTCCAACGACTGAATGCCTGTAGGACGCCTGCTGCCGGTGTTGGTCGTTCTCCTCTGCACACCACTGTGCTCCGGCTGCAGAGGGTGTAGCAGCGGGACTGAGTCTACTGGACAACTTGGTGTGTCTGTCAGCCCCAGCTAATCCTTCTCTTGGTGGTGCAGGTGGTGCAGAAAAGAGGTCTATACTCCTGCTCCCTGGATTGGGGCAGAAACTGGTGGAAGAGAACAGGCTACTGTCTTTCTCCCTGTATGCAGACTATGAAATTGCTGTCTTGCTCTATAAACTTAGCGGAAGAGAATTATCACTCACTTCAAATCACAGTCCTTAAAACAGAAGAAATAGTGGTTTTCCATGGTGGCTCCTGTGTCCTCTGCTGGAGAAGCAGAGCTCTCTTTAGGATTCTGTGCTTGTACAAGGTTTCCTTTCTACTGAAGTACAGGTTCTGCCAGACTCTGAATGATATGCTTAATAAGATAGCTTTTCCCATACTATGTACAGATGGGTAAGCTCTCCCTCTTCTATAGTTTTCCAGGTGTATTCTGAAATAACAGCCTTTCTTCCTTCCTATGTGGTGACTGCTCAAGACCCACCATACTTGTGGGTCATGAAAGTACTTGTAAAAGCATGGGACAATGTGTGATATATTTGTACAGGACTGGTTTTCACTCTCCACAAATACAAATGGCATTGTTTCTCCACTCGTTGAAGTCAAGCTTTCCTTGTGTAGATACTCTGGTCTGCTTTGAGAAGAGCATTCTTTACAAAGTGCTTTCACTTTGCAAAAGACCCTCAGCTCTTTCCTTTGATGCTGGTTATTTATTCCTTCCTTCCTTTACTCGTCTCACGTCCTTCTCCTCTTCCTCCCTTCCTCCTTGCCTCCTTCACTACTCCTTCCCTTCCTCTCTTCCCTTCTTTCTCTCTTTCATTGCCAGATGTTTCTATAATCAATAGGTTAAACCCAAGGTTTTTCTGTAAGCAGTGTGTTATGTTTTCTGTCAGGAAAACTAGTGCCTGTTTCAGAAGCTGGAAATGGACCCTCTCCAGTTTGTGGGTGCTCAGGGGACAGCGGGGAACATTACTGGTGTAACAGGTGCTTCCTTTTCACCCCTCTTTCCTGTTTCTTCCTTATAATTTATTTCTTTGCTTCATTCTCAGGTGAACTTTGAATTCCGCTTCCCAAATGAAGCTTTTCTTGCATTTGTTCTTAGAACCCAATTCACTATCAATGAATATCAGATTAATCATAGTGAAGTTAACAGTGCCATGTAGGTTTAGAATAGTGGGGGCTTTAGATGAATTTGTTCTGTAATTTTTCTGCATGGTAATGTATGTTGTGTGCTTCTGGAGAGTCCTTTCCACTTTCCACTCTTCACACACCAACTTCACTGTGCTTCCATATATCTTTATCACCTCTGGGTCTTGTATACAATACATTCTTGTAATGTGTGGTGCAGGGGCCATGCTTTAGCACATTTGGCTTAGAGAAAGAGCATACGTTTAATTGCAACTGTTGTATTTCCTTTAGTGTTTAAGCTTAATTTGGTTTTAAGCTTTAAAAAGCAGAGACGGAGTTCTGTTTTGCTCCTGAGTACAGGTGAAGTAGTTCTTTCATGTGAG
This sequence comes from Charadrius vociferus, assembly GCF_000708025.1. Lineage (NCBI taxonomy): Eukaryota > Metazoa > Chordata > Aves > Charadriiformes > Charadriidae > Charadrius > Charadrius vociferus. The sequence goes on from NW_009648063.1 coordinate 416,403, forward strand.
GTACTCCTTTCTTCACTGTTTCATGGACAGGGTTGTGTGTCTCCATGATAGACTGGGTCAAGAGTATAAGAGGACCGTAGGCCATCTGTGCCTGAATATTTGAGTGAGAGAGGCCTCAAATTAGTGTCCAGCCTATTGATATCTCTATTAATATGTCAGTTTCTCCATGTCTGTATTAATGCATCCTGTATATTTGCAACTCTTCCAGGGTAGTGAGGATTTTCTCCCTGGCTCTGTCTATTCTCTGCCTCAGCCCAAGTACAGATTAATACCGGTTTAGCAGCAGGCCTTTCTCCTGTGACTTGGGAAGACAACAGTTGTGTGCAGAGCGTATCACCGCTGATGCCAGCTGTATCGCCTTCTGGCAAGGAGAGAATTGAAACAGGGCCAAATAATTTTAACTTTTAATGACACAAGTCTGTGGCCTATGGGTTGAGTATGGGGCTCAGAATTAGAGACATTTTCTGCCCTGGGGGCTCTGTCCTACTTGCTCAAACACACATTTTGGTTTCTTACTTTAGCTGTTCCTTGTTGCAGGTGACATCTTGAAATGGCTATTGAATTCTAATAAATAATAGTAAATGGAGGTTACCTATTCAGAACAATCCATACATAGCCAAAAAAGGTTAGATGAATCTTCGCTAACAGAAATGAAAGCTCGTGTTTAGGAAAAGACAAGCAAAATCTTATTTTACAGACTGAAACAAATTACATTTTCTCTGTATTTATGATATACACAGTATTATTGTCTTGTCTATCCCCATTCTGCTTTTTGCCTTAATATTTAGCAAGGGAAATCTGCTTATCCAGAATACTATACTAAGAGTACGACTCTGGAACTGTGCTGTGCATCTTGGCTTTACAAATACGGCAGACCTCTAGCTGGGTAACTCAGGCTAGTCTTTCACTTCACGTTCAGTTATTTGCCATAACATCAATATCAGATAGCATTAGGGTCTGAATACTGAAAAATAAGCCTCCTAATGAAGGTCTTGATTCTTTATTGTATTAAAACAAGAACATGGGAAATAGTCTGGTGAATGGTTTCTATACAATTTATTGTATTATATATCTGTATAATTTTGAGCAATAACTGGACTAAATGAATACCAACATGCTTAAGTGACCTTCTTTAAGGCAGAGGAAGAAGTGTCACAGCATAACAGGTACACAGTCTCGTGGGATCTGGGAGTCTTAGTTCAAATCCTCTTTTGCCTGATTCAGCGGGATTGGATCCAAGGTGCCACACATTATTAGTGTCTGCCTTAAGTGGCATATGAAGGACTCTGGAACAAAACTTTCTAAATATTTCAGGGCAAGGCAATTCACAAGGATAGGTCAAACAGACGTTAGAAGTATAATTGCAAACTGGTTTTTCAATCCTCATAAAAGTGTTCTACTGACTACTGAGTTATTTTTTCAGTCTCAATTCCATAATGCATCAACAGAAGAAACTGAAATGAGTCAATTGCAGAACACTGTGAGTTATATTTATAAGGTTAATCTTCTAGGAAGTTGGAAAATTATTGCAAGGAAATTTAGCAAGTTGGAGGATTTTGTTTCGTTGCTTTCCACATTAGTGTTTAATTTGAATGTTGCAGGGTTATTCCATCCTTCTCTGATTTTATAAATCTCCTCATTTACTTGTATTAAAAATATTCCAAAATAGGTTTCTTTTTTTACTTGTCTTCCTTTTTTTTTTTTTTTTTGAAAAGGAAAAAAAATATCAGTTTGGAATTCAAGCAAATCTTAATGAAAAAAATCTGTTTAAGCCACTTTCTTAAGAAAATGAAAACCTTCACATAGTTGAAGGTAGGCACATTAGTGTGCATCAATGCATGCTTTTTATCATATTTCACTGGTAAAAGTGAAATAGATTTTCTGTGATATAACTCCAAAAACTTGTTTGCATTTGCTAGGGATTTTTCCTATGAGTAACATATGTGTTAGTCCTAAATAGAACAAACACTGCAGTCTGTTAATGACTTAGAAAGAAGGAATGTCATTGCTGCTGTTCATCCATGTGAAAGATGGGAGAATCAGACAAAGATAAAAATGTAACATCTCACTATTTTTGCTGTATGCCTTTCAGTTCAAGAATTTTAAACCTTGTTGCTGTACAGAGGAAAAAGTGAAGTCTTGCCAGAGGTAGTTTGCTGTATTTCTTTTTCTGCATGCGGAGACCCAGGTGACAAGAATCTTCTCTGTCATGGCACCTTGTGGTAGCTCTAAATTCAATAAAAATGCAAGGAGCACCTAGAATATATAATCTTCGATCTTATAAGTGGCATCTATGTATAAAAAAAAAAAAAAAAAAAAAGAGAAAGCATTACTCAACCAATGAATCATTGCAGATTTCTATGAAAAAAGAAATTTGGGCAAACAAAGGTTTTCTAAAGACTTCTGTGAAAATTGTGTATTGTAGGAAATACCTTTAATGGGCTAGGAAATGGAGTGAGACATGGCATGAAAGTAATTGCAAGAAATTCTAATAGACTTATTGGCTGCTATTTCATACAAGTCTTTTTCCCATTTTAAACTTGGTCATTGGTTTCATAATTGCTTTTTAAAGCATTCTTCTATATATGACCTATAAACTGTAATAAACAATGTGTCTCGATGCTTGTGGAATTGCACTTCAAAATATTGGGATCTTTTTTATTTGCCAGAGAAAATGTTCCTGAATAATGTACTGAATTATTCTAATGCCTTCTGAACATCTCCTTCCTTTCCTTCTTTCTGCCCTTCTCTTTTCTTGGCCATGAACCAAGTTCATCTCTGATGTCACACTGTTAAGTCAATGGAGTTATTTAGCATGCTGGGCCCAATTAGTCCCTGATATGCTTAGATCCAGCTGGTATCAAGCTCTTCATTGGTTTCCTGTGATGTCTTTGTTAAGCTAATTGTTTGGCTTGACCACCTGTGAGAAGGATGAATTGCACTCCCATATACGTTAGAATGGCACTTTAGTACTGATTGAATTTGTTCCCGGTCTGGTGGTTGATGTGCTCATGACTGCCCCCTGAGAACTGAAGAGTAAAAATATTTCTTAAGTATAAGTGCTAAAGTTGACTGAAATAGCACCGTGGGTCAGGGCAGAATTTCTTGCTGTTAGGACATGAAAGCCAGGTTTGTATAGGTGGGTTGTTGCTGGAGTGGACGTTTCTGAATGTTAACAGGAGGCCAAACCTTCCAGGGAGAGAAAGCAGTCCTTTCTTTCAGGTTATGTCCGTTCACCAAGTCAGTTCTCACCACAGCGTTGAAGCCTTAGGGACTCTAAGAGATGATTTCTCTGAAATTTGCAGTAGCAATTTAAGAGGTTTCTTCCTCCAGCTATCTCCTCTGTCCTCTTCCAGAGATCACCATTTTCAGAGCAAAGTCAACAGAGAACACTAGAACATCAGTAATCAAGGATGGCTTGGGAAAGCGAAAACTGTGGATGTTAACGCAGTTAAGTCCATGCTGTACAGAGAGTATAAGCGCAATTGTTTTCAGTATGGCCAATTCCATTCGTGGAAATTTTTTTATGAGCCACGGTTTCAATCAGCTAAAAAGAGCAAAACAAATATTTAGCCAATTGCTTCTTTATCTCACATCATGGTTATCTGGCATTTCTGGGAGCAGTTTCAGGAGGATGTGTTGAGACTGGGTGGGGAGGGAGTTTCAGGTGCAATTATTTCGGTAAGCTGAAAGTGAATTTCCTCTCCTGTCACAGGGGAATGCTCAGGAGAGTTTCTTTTTGTACAGCTTTACTCCACTAACTCTCTTGAATACTGGGCTTGCAGACCTGACTTTGTGCTTAATTGATGTCGGCAGAAAGCTGTGTCTCCTGCCAGCTTTTAGAGTGATGGATATACAACAACATGATGAGCTGATATGAGGGGAGTGGGAGGGAGAGGCTGTTGTACCGGAGGCAGGGATAAAAACAATACGAGCGGGATCCATACCTATATTGGGACCACATGAAATCACCACCTGGAGTCTTTCTGCACTCTAGAATCTCTTTTACAGTGAAGCAATTTGATTAGAGTAGAGATACTTTCCCTTTTTTTCTTACAGTTAATTTTAGGCTGAAGGGTGAGCATTTTTAACCCTTTTAATGCAGACAAATTAACTGGCAACCTCATAACAAAGTCATTCACTTAGGTTAAAATAAGATACTCCTGATCTACTCAAAAGTCCCAGTGATTTAGAGATTATCCCTAGGACATTTAATTTGCCTAGATTAATCGGTGAAGGTGTTTGTGCTCTTTAAGAGTGAAAATGAATGGGTAAACTCCTGCAACAGAACTCACTAGGAGGAACACAAAAGTCCCTGCAGTGTTTTCTGTATCAGTTCTAGGGCTGTTATCCTAACCCAGCATCTTGAGAATGTTTTTATTAGAGACCTCATGGAGTTTATGCACCAAATGTGCCTAATCCATGAAGGACCTGCGGAGAACATGAAGGGAGGGAGACTTCTTTGTGCCACATTCACCACTAACACATGGCCGCTGAGGTCAGTGGAGCTGATCCAAATGGCACTTGCTGAGAAATACAGCTTCATTCTTCAGCTAGTTTATTTTACTCCAGTGCTTACCTACTTATAATAGGAGGAGGAAAGTTTTTTATGCCATTATAGTTTAAAGTCTGGTAAGAAGTGGGTACTTATGATATGGAAAAAATGGTTTCCTAGGCTAGTGAGAAAAGAAATAGGTGAAACTATAGTCACCAAATGCCATATTAAGGTCTAAACCTGATGGCTGATTCCTTAAAAATCCAGTGAGGGTGGAGGATAGTGAAGGCTCCACAGCGTGGGACCAGTCACTCTGAGGACTCTGGAAGCCTCAGCAGAGCTGTCAGAAATTTCCAGCATCTGTTCAGTTTAACTGAGTCCCCCACCTCACTGTTACAAAGACTGCACTGTATAATACGAGCTGTTGCTCCTTTTCAGAAATCTTCCTGTCCCTCTTCTCTCCAGGACATGATCACTAAATCCTCCTTCCCATTCAACCTGTCATTGTCTTCTATATATATTCCATTAACCTTTATTCACGTCAATTTCTTCCATTTCCTCCCAAGATTATCTATGTAAGGGGTTATCCCTATCCAGAATACTGACATATTGGACTGAAGCCATTAGCTCATGATCTTAAAGCATGAATTTATAGATTTGCAAGTATGTGCTTGATTAAGTAATGCCGTGAGAGATGCAGACATGAATCACTTGGAACAAGCCACTTCTAAGAAGGAATATGTGGTAAAAAGCATGTGCTACATTTTTTTTTATCATTCATCAAGAAACCTGTGCAAAGGAATGGTTAATCTGAATAGGCCTTGTAGCATTTGGTGGGTGGTGCTTTTTCTTTTCTTTTTTTTTTTTTTTTTAAAGACTTATTTTTCACCTCAAGTCTTGATTTTTCCAAGATTATGTTTTAGTGCTTCATGAACTAAGGTTTTTTACTGTATTTCAATTATCTTCCATAACATTCAAAAAAAATAGTGAATTGTTTGAGCCAAACTTTTGCAAACTGCAGCTATTTAAATAATCAGTATTTTTAGAAAACAATTCTTTTATTGTTGAGGGCTGTGTGCTTTTGAAGCTTCGGCACTTCATTTTTCCAGCCCGTTATTTGGAGCAATTCTGCTCTCTTCTTCCACTCATTATGAATTCTAGACTTTTGACTGTTCTTGGGATGGAATTTTAACTTCATAACTATTATGTACATGATGCGATGTCTTCCAGATGTTGCTACCACTGCCAAAATCCTACTGTGTGTGGCACTGTTTATACAGCTGGAAGCAGCTGTAAACAAAGAACACATAAGGCCGATTTGATGTTAGGTGTTAGAATTAATATATGTGTACCTGACAATGTGAACTTTGAGCAGGTATTGTTCCCTTAAGTAAAGACTGAAAATTCTGTATATTTCTAGAAGCAGCTATTATTTTGCTGATGTAAGCAAGTATCTAAATTTCTGTGGTGTTGAATTGCTCCTGAGAATATGACAGTCCAATTGAAAGTACCATAATCTGTAATTCTACCAAGGTACTGCGTATTTCAAAACAGGCTATTCATGGATAGATGTCAGATACAAAGAAGAATGGAGATGTTCACAGATGTATGTGAACATGTATAGTAATCGAGAATACAACTTTCACTTGGGCAGGTGTCTGAAGAAAGATCATACTCCAGGTGTTACATATTGATAATTGACTGTTTTTGAACAGCTGGTAGTTTTGCAAATGTACACTGCTGCTTTCTGTAGCTTTACAGAACATAACATTAGCATGGCTATGCCTGCTTTTGAAGGGATTTCTATCAAGGCGATAGGAATGGAGTCACCTCCAGCCTTTGTATCCTTGCAGGAGGACACTCTCAGCCACTTACTGCTCCCTGAACCCATGCTGTTAGAGATGCTGGCTCGCTGTACTGGTTTTGGCTGGGATAGCGTTAATTTTCTTCATACTAGGTAGCATGGGGCTATGTTTTGGATTTGTGCTGAAAACGGTGTTGATAACACAGGGATGTTTATTTATTACTGAGCAGTGCTTACACAGAATAAAGGCCTTTTCTGCCTCTCACACCACCCCACCAGAAAGTAGGCTGGGGGAGCACAAGAAGCTGGGAGATGACACAGCTGGGACAGCTGACCCCGAAGGACCAAAGGGATACTCCATACCATATGACATCGTGTTCAGCAATAAAAGCTGGAGGAAGAAGAAGGAAGGGGTAGGATGTTCAGAGTTACGGTGTTTATCTTCCCAAGTAACTGTTACCCGGAGCCGTGCTTTCCTGGAGGTGGCTGAACACCTGCCTGCCCATGGGAAGCAGTGAATGAATTCCTCATTTTGGTTTGCTTGCGTGTGTGGCTTTTGCTGTACCTATTAAACTGTCTTTATCTCAACCCATGATTTTTCTCACTTTTACTCTTCTAATTCTCTCTCTCATCCCACCCAGGAGGCATAAGTGAGCGGCTGTGTGGTGTTTAGTTGCTGGCTGGGGTTAAACCACATCAATCTCTGAACTTGTCCCTCAGGCTGGACGAAGCTTGATAAATCTCTTCAGGGTCTCCTGAAGTACCCAGACAGATGCTCTGAAAGGCTCCAGGTTACAGTGGAAAAGACTTTCTTCAGGTGTCCAAAAGGAAATATAGAATTTCTTGAGGAACTGGTGAGCACCAAGGTGCATCCAGACCTCTCTCTTCAAATGAGGCTGTGGTATGGGATGAGGAGCCCAAGGACTTGGGGTTTCTGGAAAACATTTTATTTTACACCTTTTATAGCCTCTCTCTGAAAATAGAATTGATTCCCTTAGATTCCTTTATGATGCTTTGTAGTCTGGGCATCATGAAATACTAGTGTTTATCTTCCAGGACTTTCAACACATTCAAATTTTATTGTCTTCATTTTAGAAGTGAGGCATAACGATCAAAAGTGGAGAGTATTAAAAATGGATTCTTGGTCAATCAAGTTTACAAGCCAAGAAATGAGTCAACCTCCATCAGTTCACCAAAAAAAACCCAGCCCCAAAACAAAAACCTGATACAAATTTGGCAGTTGTTTTCTGTTGGATCCATTTGTCCTGCAGACCGATGATAACTTGTAGAGCTGACCCCTACAACAAATTAAACCGCTGGCTCTGCACCTAGCTTTGTGTACCACTGCTACTATTCCTAATTCTGGAAAGTCAGGTAGTGATTGCATAGAAGCTGACAGACCTTTATTATAGGAAGATGATGATCTTCTGATTAAAAACAGAATAGCTTCTATACATGTAGAGGGAATAAATTAACATTCTGACATTTCGTATCCCATATCTAACAATGCAAACTTCACTGTTATTTAAAGATTGTCCTCCTCCCTGAACCCCCCGTTCCCCCCAGCTGTACGACGTAATGATTCAAATCTAGGTAAAAGGACAGACAGTAATATCGGAGCAAAGTTATGTTTTAAAAAATAAATCTTTTTTTTTTTCAAGGAGGATTCCTGACATATGAACTTGTGGAGTTCTTTATTGCAGGACTGGATGCTCCCATGTCATTATCAGTAGATGATAACATTTTCATGGATATGCTGCACACAAAGGAATGCGACAAGGATGGATTCCAACCATTTCCAAGACAACATTTCAGTTAACAAAAGCATTTTGTGTGTAGTTTTCACAACAGTAAAGTCTTAGTTTTTTCAGTGTTCTTTAGACATCTCCAGCTATGAACACTGCTATAAAGACAGAGACTGCAAAAGAGAAAAAGCCAAACTTGGGGAACAGCGTTTGTGTTCAGTCGTAGGATTCACCATAACACATACATGTTGGAGACAGGCATACAGGAGATTATTACTATTCTTTGTTTCAGGCTCAAAACTTATTTTTACTTTAGTATTGTAATTTAGTTTTTGGGACTCATATGTATATATGCACATAGGAAAAATATAGGGCAAGACAGAGCACAACTGACCCTTTTTGACAGCTAGTGATTGCACAGAAGCTGACTGAGAAGACTTTCTGTCTAAGCAGTCAGCAGCTTCTTAAAAGAGCAAAGTTAACATATCTGTGCTCAGCTAGGATAGCTTCTGTTTGAGGCTGAAAGTGGAACATAACATAATCCATTATGGATGGCTGTTTGAGAAAAGAGTTGTTCTCAGCATAGATATACTTTGTACTAAGCTTCATATGATTATATGAAGCTACTACATTCAGAAGTATGACTCTGACTTTGCAGAAGACAGGCATTGAATCTGTGGCAGCGTAACAGAAGTATTAACTGAAATGCATCACATTAACCTTGTTGTTTTGAAGGGAATAAAAGATAAGGTCAAACAGCACAAGATGACAAGTGAGAAGAAATCAGAAATGGACCAAGGTTCAAGCAATGGAAAGAAAGACTGCTTGAGTTTACAATGAATGCTCTTTTTAAAAGAAAAATGGAAGATACAATAGACAGATCTGCCGGTCTTTTGATTCAGCCTTTATTCTTTGAAAGCCATACTCCTTACAGACGGGAGATGTAGACCTCTTCTACAATGGGGTATAAGACCCACAGGTGCGCACTGTTCCTGCTGGAACAATACTTCACGAGTCAAATGGTTATAGTCGCCCTTATAGCGCAAGTCTTAAATAAACTCTACCATACAAAGAGTTCTTTCTGTTAAGAAAGTTTACAGAAGGCTCTGAGGAAAATAAATGGGGAGAAATAAAGATAACCACATCAAAATTTAAGTTCATAGGCATATTGCTAACAATTTCAAGCAAGAGGAAAAACGATGGTAGAAATACCATTTTCTTTTCTGACACACATCCTTAAGTTTTACTTTCTTTCTCCCCAGTCCTGATATTGGCGTTGGGGGTGGGACGAGGGAGGGAGTTAGTGTTGTTAGTAGTGAATGTGTTTGATCTAAATAGAGATAACGTAATAGGGAAAATAGCCGTAGGCTGCCAGTTTATTGAATAATGAGACTGAGGACACACTATGGGTTGACTAGAGATGGTCATCCTGTTAATGCAGGAGCCAGCAGGAGTTTGGCTGCGTTTTTGAAGGTCTACAGCCTTGCCCCAAGCGGCAGTGGAGCTGCTGTTGCCTAGAACTTACTTGTATCCTTATAAGCTTTAGCTATGTGCATTAGCACCCTGATATGAAGAACTATTACAAGGCTTTAGTGCTTACAAGCTACTTGTTTAAAAGGGTTTTCAACTGTCCCTCCTGCTTCTTATACACAAATAAGTTTACTTTGGAAAGAATGAGGCAGTCATTTGAAAATGCGATGAGTATTTACTCTGAATCAAGACTATTGTGTAGAACTTTCTGAAATTAGCATGTTTTACGGTGTCAGGGGATCTGTTCCAAAATATCAGTAAGTCATTTGCAACAGACAGGTTAGCCTAATCTCAAGTTGGGTGCTTAGTGTTGTGTTGACCGACAGCAGGTGTTCAGCCTGTTTATCTAGGCAGGATATAAATAGATGTTACATCACACAAAAAAAGCTTTTTATGCTGAAAAAGCTTTAGTACAGAGGAAAAAAATGTAAAAACTGCACATGTGATTTTCCCTGAGCTACACGCACTAGTGCCCTCCATGCTGAAGCACAGTAGTCAAATTCTTCCCTCCTACCTTTTTAGCTCTATATAAATCCTGTTGTCATTCAGGTATCTGCAGCTAAATGATTGACTACAAGGAGTACTGCTTGCAGAGAAGAAGCGTTAAGGCTGCAGACACAAAAAGAAAGCCTTACATAAAAATATTGATTTATCTTCTAAGTAAATTCTAGGTGTACAGAATCAGTAATGAACCAGTCACCTTTACATAAACTAAGAAAACAAAAATTTATATTTAGCTTTTCTGACTATTCTTGATACTCTACAGAGAAGGAACATGATTAAATTTTTTACATTATGAAGTCCAAAATGCTGTTGGTTGAAGTTAGCTAACCACCTTCTTCCTCCTTCTCCAAAGATTTGTCAGAAGGAGCAAAGGATCCTAAACGCTTCCTAAAGGTGTATTATGAATTAGGTAGTCCATTAGGTACTCATTAGCACATGCTGACACTGTTTGCTCTATTTGTTCTTTCTCTACTCTGGTAGAAACCATTGCTAGAAAGATTCTGGAAGGATGTGGCAGAAGAGAAGGAGGCATGTGGTCTTTGATCTGATGCACCTGTTCTTGGATTTCAGATGGGAAACTGTTCATGCTAGACATCAGGCCAAGACAGATGTCCTTCAAGAACTGGATAACTGCTGCCAGAGCACAAGACTCTATATGCTGTAAAGAGAGTCAGAAAATCAGAAACACAGTACCTAATGTTATGCGCAGCAGAATCATGGTATTAGTTCAGTGATGCTTATCCATTAGGATAGCATCAAGTTGTACTGCTTGGTGATATACCTCTGGCTGGGCAGATTCCAGGTCTTTGTTTCTTCCAGGCTGCTCCCTACTGCATTCCAACCAAAGATACGTTTGCTTCTTCTTGCTATCTTGAAGGTTCTTGTCCACTTTCTTGGATCAGTCCAGCTAGGGTTTGGGGAGGCAAATAGGAGGTGTTGAGACCATTCTCTGAGATCAGAAGCTACAGCAAACTACAGTCATACTACTAGTCAGCTTTTAAGAAGTGAATTGACACGGTCAACCTGTGGCTGATGATGGATAAATTCCTGAAAGTGCCATCTGCATTTTTCCTCTTTGACCAACACCTCCCAATAGAAAACCATTTAGGTACCTTGTTTATAAACTGCAGATTTACAGACTAGTGTATGTACAGAAATGTCTACATGTGCACATCCTATTTGATTAGAAAAGTATGTCTGTCATACACAAGTCTTGGACATTCCCACTAACGTTAGCAGGTTTTATTTAAGAATTTAGAGCACAACTCTGTTAGAAGAATGGCTGTTATGTCAAAGGCATTGTAGTCAGTTTTCTGCGGAAGAATTTTTTTAATTGATCAAAATAGTTTTATTTTTTGGGGGAAGGGGAGTAGAAATTGTATCTTATGCCACATTTGGGAAACCCTTCATTAGCAAGCAAAGAGTGATTGTCAGCCACTCCGCTATCCAAATACAATGCACATACAGGCTGAACAGGGATCTCCTGAAATTAGTACCTGTTCTCGTTAAGCTTGAACCAAGAGGCTTGATCATGAGAGCGTTTGAAAACCTTACACAGTTACTCACTAGGGGATTTGCTTGCTGAATCTAGGAGATTTTCCTTGTGCTCTGCCCAAACTGTTTCATTTTCACTGTAGAGCTCTGGTGGGCTTCCTGTTGGAGTTTAGCTGAAGTAAGAGTCCAGACAAATGTAGTAACTTTCTAGTTGTTGTTTTTATTTTTTTTTTTTTTTCTTCTCCATGCACTATGGAAACAGCTTCTAAACCCCTCCAGAGCTTTTGTAAATTTAGCTGAAGGTAGTAACAAGGGTTATTCTAGCTAAGGGAAAGGTACAGGCAGCTGCTAGATGGCTGCATGCCATCCTGGAAGAGGTCAAGAACAAGTTAATGCATGCCAGACTCTTCTGTGCAACTAGTTTTAATCCAGCCTCATGTGGACATTGTGCTATGAGCATTCATGCAGCCATAACAGGTGCCATAATGAGAAATTTTGTGCATATCTCAAGACAGGAATTTGTGATTTTGCTTTATACTCATTAGGCAGTGAACTCTGATACAGAAAAGGATTAAATCTAATCTTCAATGAAAGCCTATCCTTTAATGCTGTAGTGAAGAACACTGATTTATAGGTGAAACCCTCAGAAAAAGTGGAGCATATGATTTTGGAGGAAGACAGCTATTGCCAAGTTCCTTGGTTCCGGTAGGGATGAGGTTAATTTTCCCAAGGAGCCATCAGGGGACACAGGTATTCCATGCCATGTGAGCCATGCCCAGGTTTGGGGGGGGAGCTAGCCTGGGGAGGGGGCAGAAAGTCGCCGCTCGGAGGGGGCTGCAGCGGTGCGGGTACGGTCGGGGAGCGGCGGCACTGTAATCGCGTTTGTATGTTCCTTTACCAGTGTTACTGTTATTGTTTTCTCTTGCTTTTACTGTTCTGTTAAACTGCTTTTATCTCAACCCACGAGTTTCTGCCTTATTCCTTCTGATTCTGCCCACGGCTGTGGGAGTTGTGCGAGCGGCCGCCTGGTTCTTTGTTCCCGGCTGGGGCCAAACCACGACACCAAGGTAGGGATGCCACATAACATCTCTACTTTTCATCTCTACTCTCTCAATGTGAGCCAGTCAGAAAAAGCAGTCATAAAGCACTACCTTGTATGCTTAAGGGAGCATAGTTCTGAAGGGCGCCTGAATGCACGTTCAGTCTGTCCGTACATGGCATCACCTGTTGCAGTGACTAGTCAAGCATGATTCCTTTAACTCCTCCATTGCAGTTATGAATTCCTATAATAAGTCAGAGGGGGTTTTGTCACCAGTGTTACCAATTGCTCACGTTTGATTTGAACTGCCTAGGACTGAAGTATCTTTCTATCTTGAACAGATGAGGTGAGGTAAGTCCACGTTTAAATCACTCAAGAAGTGATCCCACTTCATTTGATCAAATGGAAGCCACATTCTAACTTGAACATTTGGCATACCAGTGTGCTGTCAAGAGTACGTGCTTAACAGCAGAAACTTCACTACATTTCTGAAACACTGCCTAACTTCGACAAGCTTCTAGCCCTTCCCTGGATATTTGCTTATAAAGTCAACCACTTGAGGATGGAGAAGTAGAGTTTTAGTTTTTGGTTTGTTGCTGTGAAGACCTTCAGACTTATACACACCAGGAATAACATTACTGGCGTTTTGTAGATGTTGCCTGTAGACAGTATAATCCAAGATCAAATAACACTTAGATCCCATTAGCGCCAAACTGATTTATCCCAGCAACTCAGTCATGTTTCTTCTTTTCAGAAGAGTTAATACAAAATAATCATGCAGATCCTCATCACTTACTGGTATTCCTCTGATGCTACCGGCAGGGTATCAAAACTGGCAGCAGAGCTTTCTGGCCCATGGTTGCCTCTGGAGATGCATTCATGCTAATAGTTGCTACTGATTTGGTGATCTTTGCTTATTCTCAACAGCCTCTCCAGCTCTTTCCATCACTTCAGAAACCTTTGCTGCCTCTGCTGCAGAAGCTATGACCTCCTCTGCATCAAAGACCACTTAGGAAGACAAGAAAGTGAAATATTAATGTACTTAATCGGTCAAAATGATTCACAGTTCCGTACCGTTTCTGGGTCCACTTCAGCTTGTTCTATGGGTGATATTTCAGCAGGGCATAATTTACTTCTACCCATCAGCTTTATTTCAGTGCCTGGTGTACAAAGGATGTATTACATTAGTTTTCTGTTTAAATGCACTGTAAGAGATCAATTCATGGAGAACTAATATTTGCCCAAGGTAGTACATTTGGGCAAGGAAAAATGCCCACACGCGATGGAAGAATTGAAGTGGAAACCTACAAGATTAATTTTAGACATTTGTGTGTCCTTGTATGTCACCTGCTTATTAGTGTGGGCTGTTCAGAACGAAGACTATTTTCTTAACTTTGAGTTTCATTGAACTGAACTTTCAGGTGGAATGCTTCTTCATTGCTGGATTTCACTAGCAGTAGGTTGGTCATGCTACTTACTGCTCTCTAGAAAGAATATCCATGCCACTGTCTACCCAAGAGATTAAATTTCAGAGTAAGATTTGTGGGGTGTTTGATGAGAAATCTATGCAGTGTATAAGAGTGACCCTACTTCCTCTAGTAACTATTCCTGTGTGTTCTTAGTCTGATTGTCTCCGGTGTGTCTCAAATTGCTGCCTAAAGGTAGACAGTGGATTAATTAAAGCTTAAGCTTCCAAGGAGAGACAGAAAATTTGTTTTCCTTTTGATAGACCTGAAAAAAAAGAGGGGGTTTTGTACCCTGATTTCCACTCTTTTCTACCCAGAACTGAATCCATCTCAAGACTAACTTCTCTGTTAAGTTCATGACAAATTAAGTCAGGTCTTATGGATGCTTGGTTCTGGCAGGCCTAAGAGAATTTATGTTGCCAAGTAGAGATAGCTGTCAGCTGTTGTTGGTTTCTCCAGAAACTTATGGATAAAAAGGCGGGGAGGGCAAGATTGCTTCCTATGATACTATTGATCAAAGATATATCATATCTTTTACCAAGTTTGTTGAAAGATACAACTGATGCAGCAGATTACTGGTATATTCACCTGTTTTAATCAGTAATGTCCACTTCAGAAAAAATACTGTCCTGCTCAGTAGACAACATGGTGAAGTTTCTAAACTTGATGCCATCGAAAGTGGTCACATTATAAAGGTGTTCGTTTTGTCTTTACTTCAATCCCTTCAAAGTCATTGAAGGAGAGTGCAAGCATGCCAGTAAATGCCCTCTCAGTATTCTCAAAAGGTTGTGAGTAAAGGACCAGTCCTGCAGTGTCTATGACAGAACATTTGAAGTCGCATCTACAGAATGTCCTGTTTCCAGAAGGGATTCATCACTTGCGGCTGGTGGGAAGGAATGAATATGACACACAGCAACTGTCTCTACCAGTTGTAGTTTAAGGCATGATGAGACTGAAGTGGCACATGTCCTTTGTGTGCCCTGAATTGCTAGCTCTCAACAGAGCTAGCTCCTCAAGGTGGAGAATTTTGACAGATGCAGTTAGACTCATCTTTTTGTCAAATGAAGATCACAGCTTCTTTACTGTATGTGGGACACAAGTGCATTAGTCAAATTAAGGTTTTTATTCTGACATATAAAAAAGTGGAAAGGCTGAAGAAGCAAGTGGCAAGAACAATTGCCACTTCTAGCTGTCCCAGTTATGGTGAAATACCACACTTACAGCTCTTACCAAGAATGTTTCTTAGTGTCTTAATTTTTTATATTATTTACTGACTTCCTTCTGATGTGTACACTCACTACCTTCTAGTCATTCCTGAGATTTAATTCCCCTAAGACATTCTCATCCTGAGCCAAAAAGTCACAAGCTTAACTAAAGTATTCTGTAGCTACTATCTCATACTTGGATCCCTCGTGTTTTATTTTGCCCACCAGATCAGTTAAGAACTACAAGGCTCTAAACTCCTCAGTTTGCACATACAGAAGTTTTTATGGCTTGGATATTATAGGTAATGACGGGTCTTATATATCTTTATGACACAGCAGTCATAAAACTAAAAGTTATCACAGTATTCAAGATAAGCTTTTAATTGCGCTCATAACTCACTGAAAATTCCTCACTGGCTAGCCAGCATGTTTCTCTGGTCAAACGTAAAATTTGTGTTTGTTGGCTGACAGAACAGAGGTAGTTTAGGATTGTTTTTTTTCTAGCTAGATTTAAAAGAAAGGAAAGGGGAAAGGTTTTAATCACACTTTTATGAAGAAATTTACTCATCTGTACATGTAACATCCCATTAGATAGCACTGAAGTCCTATAGGTCTCGGTAGCTTTTTGGTCTTCTGTTACTACTGAGCCCTTTCATATTACCTTTGGAGAACAGTGGGGAGACCACACCATACTGTTGGCAGGTCAGGGCAAATTTATGTCCTATACTTCAATCTAAGAATACTGCTATTCAAATGCTTTTTTGTCTTGTAGCTGTTACACCCCTCACTGTGTTACCCATCCTGGTTTAAATAGTCTCGTTTCAACATCTTTAATTTTAAGCAGAGCTAAGTTCCTTCAGCTCCCCAGAATACTTAGGTATTCATACAACTGTACACAAACCTATCTGGAACACAGCCAGGAGACTTTGTAATTAACTAAGCCCAAATTATCCCCCTTTTCTCTTAATGGCTTCTTAAAGAATGATTTTCTGATTAGTGAGAGAACTTAGTCTTTCTGAGAAGCTGTTAAAAACAAACTTCAGGGAGAGACAGATGTTTATAAAACCTAAATATTCCTTCTGCTAGACTATAGAGGTCTTACATTGTTTTGCCTTTTAAACTTGCTAGTACTGTGGTTTAGTTTTTACAGCTTCTCATTTAGCATGGAACTGAAGGACATTTCCAGGACAACTGAATCTGACATTATTGCTGTCATTTTCCCAAAGGCATTCATGTGGATGCCATTAACAGATGGTAATTTGAGATTGAAGTACTTGAGTAACCTGGCCGATCTTGGAAAAAGAAAGGGAGGTGGGAGGATGGAATGATTTCTGGTCATCTTCATCCCAGGTCTCATCCTGTGAACTGCATCAGCTTTACAAGTGGCCTTTGCCAGTAGAAGTTACCTAGTGTTTATTCTGTAAGTGACCTGGATTTTAGGAACATACATGGCACCTGTTTTGACTACTCAGAAAGAAAGATCAGCTAAAGTTATTCATACCTTTGAGGCCTCTCAAAGAAGACAGATTTCCTGAAGTTTCCTTAGTTTTGATTACTGGTAAGGGCTACTTAGATTAACCAAAGCGAGAGTCAGTTGCCTCTTAGACCACTTACCTGGAATGTTTTGAATATTAAGTTTAAACACAAATCCAATAAAAAAGAGAAACTAATTTGTCTGATTTGAGATCACCCCCTAAGTTCTGTGTCAGCCTTTGTTAGAAAGGTGGCTATCAGAAGTGGTCCTTATAGGGTGGGAGATCAGTGGGGAAGCTACCACTTCCTGAAGCACACAGAAACTATGGAGAACACTCAATAAGCATGAAAACAAATGCTTTAGCTTCAGAAAACTGTTGTGTTAAAATGTTCACTAACTCAGCTTGAATTTTTTTCATCCATTTTAAAGAATTTTTTCCTGTGGCGAGTATTTAAATTCTTATATTATACAAGCCTAACAGAAATAAAACAAAAAATATTTTAATTTGTTGGAGTGTAGAAACATACATGGAAGAAGGCAGTGGGAAAGAACTTCAACCAGCTGATCACCACAATTAAACACATTTACCACTAGGAAGAATTAGTATTTCTACAATCACTTTTATTTTCTTCTTCCAGCCCTTTTCTCTTTTCACATACTCTCATTTGATTTTCCTTCACACAGCCTACACTGTGGAAAGTAGGTCTGCTCATCTTATGTATCAGACTACTGAACTCCTCACAAGGAACAGCAACCAAGACAGGGAGCACACAAAAAACAGAAAACACCAGATAGTTGCAAAATACATTGTATTTTACCACTGTTCTTTTTTCTTTCTGAAAGAGTGGGGTTTCCTTTGCGTGCAGCTGCATCTATCGCAGTATGTCCTTTCCTTTCTGTTATGCTCTTTCCTTTTTCTACATCACAGAATAATTGAGGTTGGAAGGCACCTCTGCAGATCATCTAGTCACCCCCCCTGTCTCAAAGCAGAAGCAGGAAAAGCAGATTGCGCAGGGTTGTATCTGGTTGGGTTTTGAACATCTCCAAGGACAGAAACTCTACAACCTCTCTGGACAACCTGTTACAGTGTTTGACCACTCTCCCTGTAAAGAAGGTGTGGGTATTGTTCATATTTACAAATGGAATTTTCTGTATTTCAGTTTGTGCCTATGATAGAAAAACATTCGTCAAAGCAGAAATGGGTACATTCTAAATGCAAGAATTAGAAACCTTTTTGTTAAATTAAAAAAAAAGCCATGAAACTTTTATTCACATAAGTTTGATTGGTTTGCAGTTACTTAGGCACAAAAAAGAGTTAGGAGGCAGGCATGCCACCTTTAACAGGTAGTTTGAAGCAGCTGGTTGAATAAATGTTCTGGTGGACTGTCAGGAATTTGAATTAAGAGGTATGACTCATGCACGGAGGAAGCACAAGCTTTGAGATGGGAAAAGATTTAGCTCTATCCGTTTGCCTTGTATTTTGGGGAATGGTTTTATTTTTATTTGCTTTGTTGATTTAACTGAAGAAGAAACTACAGTTTTGTTCGTGTTTTCTCTTGTCAGTTCTTAGGTTTTATATCGAGTTTCTGTTTCGTATATTGTTTGGTTGTCTCCTTTTTCTCCAGCATGGGGATTAGCTTTTGCTTTCATTTTTTTTTGTTGGATTGTGTATTTGGTTTTTTCTTTTTCTTCTTCTTTTTTTTTTTTCTTTTTTTTTTTTTCTCTCTCTTATGAGTCTCTGGAGAAGTTTTAATAACGGGTATTTGAAAGGTAGTTTTCAGCAGGTAACAAAGATCAGGAGTTAGAGCTGTTTGTGGGAAGAAAACCTTGTTTTGTTTTTCTCAGTACACAGGAGTAGGAGTGGAGTACCATGATACCCTCCTTTGTCTAGAAAATGAGAGTTGCATAGGCTAGTGTCCTCCTGGATCTTTGTGGGAAGTTGAAAACAGCTAGATAGAAGGTTTGACAGAAGATTGGTTTCTGCATCTGCTGTGCCTGCAGATAACCACTGCTCAACTTCCTCAGTCTTTCCAGTCTGTTGGAAAAAAAGAGAGTATTAACAGTTTTAAGAGCAAATAGTGGTATTAAGGAAAGCTGGGTTCCCAAATATCAATGTTGCAGGTGTGCACCTCTATGAGTTCTCGGTAGTGTTTGACCAGAGGTGTCTCGTGTGATTTCCTCCTTCCCCCATTAAAGGAGTTAGTAGGGTTCTCACCTCTGCTCACTGCCCACTGTAGAAAACTGGTAGAAATACGTTATCTTTGATACCTCTGTCCTTTTGTTGGATAAGTTGCAAGGGAGGTTGAAGAAAGTCAGCTGGATGCATCTGTGTAGGCATATGCAGGTAGTTTGCCAGCCTAGTGCATTTTCACGCTAGATTTTTTCCTCGGACAAAGAAGTACGTTTGCATGCAGTCTGTCTTCTTGAAAAGGAGATAGATCTTCATTGTCATAACTATCTTTCCAATTAGTCATAACTATCATTCTGCATAACAATCTTTCTTCTGACTCGTCCTGTTGCTGAGCTCACAAAAGCTCAGAACAGACTGAGTTACACACCTGACTCCGTTGCAGTTAGATCTTTCATTAGAACTGGATGAGGTTCCTGACACCGTTATGTACCAAACAGATTTAGCTGCTAAAATCTCCTTTTTGTGCCCCTTTTCATATGAGAGCATGGTGTTTTATTCTAATTGGGTATTTCTTGTCTCACATGAGTGTAGTGGCAAGATTAACACAAAAGGTGTTCTCTTTCTTAAATCCCTGGAGAGGTTACATTACACATCCTTTAGTCTGGGTTCTGTGTATTTCTAATGAAAGTCACATGCCTGAAAACCTTTTTAAAAAGAAAACTGGAAAAGTAGCCATATATCCAGTTTGAGCACTTGGATATCTTGTGTTTTGTCACCCTACCGAGACACCACAGTTTGTATAGCTAGAACTATGATAATCCTGTTTTTTGTTGGATCCTAGAAAACAGTGATTGTTACCCACCAACACATTATCTCACATTTATCTAGGCCGTCTGCTTTCTCTGAGGCAAGAATAAACACACCTATGCTGTTCTTTAAAGTCTTTTGCTTTAACCTGATCATAAATGATTTTAGCAACACAGATTCAGTAACTTCCCTGAAATGTTAACAACTATTGCAGTTTCAAGCAACTGGTTTATTTTAATACCTTAAGCCTCAAAACTAAAAACTCATTGTTTTTCACTGTGTAAATTGTCCTTCCTTAGGGTAAACACTGTATGAGTCTATCCTTATTTTCAAAAATACTTATTTGAAGGGTAAAAATTGATTACAGGTAATCAGGTAATCTCAAATGTCTGTGCTAAATAATGTCTGACAGGTTTTCAAAAATAATTGAAAGAAGTGTATCTTTTAAGTGAGGTAAGGCATAGAAGAAACCTGTTGTCCGTTGTACTCCCTCATCTTTAACAATAGCTATAGTTAGTGTCCTTACTGGAGTATTTTCATCTGTTACAGGACATTTCAGATGATAGACAGATTTTGCCTAATACACGCAAACCCCAGTTATTAAAATTACAGTTCTATTGTGAAAGTTTTCAACAAACAGCTTTTAGGCTCCTCTTAAATCTCCTCTAAAATGGTATGTCTAGCCTGCTTTGCATCATTTGTTTTTTACTGGTGGTGTGTTGTTAGAAATATGTCTGTGTAGAGCTATGAATTCTGTCTAATGAAGGCAACTCTCTGAGTACATGTGTCGGAATACAACATCCATTTTGAATGCGAGGTTTTAATTTTCTTTAACTTGTATATAGGACTGAATTTTCAAAGCAGTAGAATACACAGCTCACAGTAAAATTTTATGTCCCTGTGGTCACAGGGAAAATCTCTTGGATAAATACTTGCCTACTATGTAACATTTATGTCTGCTGACAAGTGAGTTGCGGATTTGGTAGGGAAACTGATTAAGCTCATACAGAAAAATCAGGAAGTTACAGAAAAGAACTTTGCCCTGAGATTTGCAGGGAAGACAGGACAAAAATAGGAGAAAGAAACCAAAAATCTTCTTCCCAGTAAGAGGAGAGGGGTAACACCTTCATTCCTTGTTTGGGAGCAGAAGCCAAAGGCACGTTGGCAGGAGGAGTTAAAGCATTACTAAGACGTCTCTCAGCTAAAGAAAACTGCTCAGAATTTGTGTGAAAGATTAGTAGATAGGTGCATGAAATTCTCCCCTGCCCCCTAAATATGTGCTGGATGAAATGAATAGCTGTTATTTATTGGAACGCTTGAAAAGTTAGCATGTCAGTTAAAAGAACAACTTTAAGGGACTTTTGTGGTAGTGGAGAGTTGGTTATAAGTTCAAGAGTGGTAACTACATTTTGCCTGAGTAGATAAAATTTTGTGATATCATATTATAACTTTCAAATGAGAGAATACCTGCAATATCCAAAGATTGCAAATACCTACATTTTTATTTGCATAAACAGAGCAATTTACAGTCCTAGTACTCTTCTTGCCTATTAAAAATGGGATATAATTGTGATGAATAAAAGAAGCTGATTCCTATTACAGTTATTTGTCAATATATTTGGAAGTTGGCACCATGACACAGAGAGAAAATACCAGATTTTACTGGAAAAGTTTTTGCAGTTTAATTGCATTCTAATAAACAGTGTAACAGTCTCAGAAGGTCAGGATTTTATCTATGAGAGAGCTCATTCTTCTTAAAGAAAATAATAATTGACTTTGTGTTTAGCCAAGAATGTGGACACTGCACGGTATACTATGATAAAAACAGGGTTGGTTTTACTTATTGAAAAAGGACATGGACCTGTTGGAGCGAGTCCGGAGGAGGGCCACGAAGATGATCAGAGGGCTGGAGCACCTCTGCTGTGAGGAGAGGCTGAGAGAGTTGGGGCTGTTGAGCCTGGAGAAGAGAAGTCTCCAGGGAGAACTTATAGCGGCCTTCCAGTACCTGAAAGGGGCTACAGGAGAGCTGGGGGAGGACTTTTTACAAGGGCATGTAGTGATAGGACGAGGGGTAACAGCTTTAAACTGAAAAAGGGTAGATATAGGTTAGATATTTGTAAGAAATTCTTTACTGTGAGGGTGGTGAGGTACTGGCCCTGGCTGCCCAGGGAAGCTGTGGGTGCCCCATCCCTGGGGGTGTTCAAGGCCAGGCTGGATGGGGCTTTGAGCAACCTGGTCTGGTGGGAGGTGTCCCTGCCCATGGCAGGGGGGTTGGAACTAGATGATCTGTAAGGTCTTTTCCAGTGGTAACCACTCTATATGATTCTATGAAGAGTGTTTCTGAGATTAAGAAGACTCCTCTCTTACAGCATTCAGCTGATACAAAAGCTAAAGTGAATATATATTCAATGAAAATAAATTAAATCCTGTATTAATTTGGTTTAACATTTTTTGGATGGGCACAATATATTCATCCACATTAAGTAACAAATTGGTATATTCAGAAAATCTGGACAGATGCATTGTTAGATGCGTGTCATAAAATGTACAGGGCAGATAAGCAGATGATGACGTAAAGATGATTTCAGCAGTGACATAAGAATTTGAATAATAATGAAAATCTTGCCTTTTCACTCTTGATACTTCAGATCAGGCTGGGTTCTACCTTTAAGCTCTCCTGACAATCCCTTTACCTGCTCTGAATACTTTGGGAAACTTGGTGTTCTGGGCCGTCAACCTTTGGAAAATACCTAGAAAAACAAAAAGAAGCAAGCAGTGAATAGTCAGTGACACTAAATAAATAGCACTCAGGTATTGCTTTCAAGATTCAAAAGCTGTAACATTATGGTGTCTTGCATCACAAAAATACATTAACTTCAGCATTTTCTCTAGGATCATGATAGAGTGCTGCTCCAGTGAGAAAGTAATTCATGAATGTTTTCCTTCCATTCCCTCCCCCCCCCCCCCCCCCCCATGTCAAGATGTATAGTAGAATAAGGTCTAAGAAGAAGGACCATATTATGTGAGGTGTGGGTAAATACTCTCCCTCACAGATAAATGGTGGAGACAGTGTGGTGGTTTGCTGACATGCTACGCTTTGAGCTTTCAAGTTTTTTTCAGAAAAATACTGTTTGTATGGAATGTGAATATATCTAGATTTGGGTTTGAGCTGTTGTGTTTTCACCTCCTTATATTTACTTTTTCTAGGTACACCTTCTTCTTACATATGACAACCTGAAAAGTACCGTTTCATCCACCACTTGTTGCTTGGATACTGTCAGCCTTCTTTGACCTAGAACTCCACTCCTAAATCAAGCTTACACAAGTTGGATGCAATTCTAAAAGAGGTTTAGAGTAAAAATAGTTGTAGCATTGCAAAGGAATATTTTTTTTTCAAGATTTACATAAATTTGCCAATGTGATAGAGTTTTCTTCTGCATTCTTCCTGTGCTAAGATTAACAGTCCTAGTAGCTAGACTACAATACTGATTATTTTGTCAGAAATAATTTTGACTTTTCTTACAAAGAACTAATGTAATTACTATTTATTTTCTTTCATGGTCTTAAAGAACGCTACAGAGACACAGTCCTTTACAACTACTGTATACAGCTTCCACCAAATTAAAATTTGGATAGCAAAGAAAAATTCCCATTTCAAAACTAAGTAGTTTGTAAACATTTGAGAAAGTAACTTCTTCTGCTAGAAATAATCTACAACTGAGCAGTTAAATGATATTTCATCATATAAGAGGCTGTTAGACTGATTTCTCTTTGAGAGAAAAATGCTAAACATTGGAAACGCTTATACATATAAAGTTAATACATGCTTGTCTTTATCATGCAGATAATTGCAATATTAGTGTACTAGATTTGCATAACGGTAGGTTGAGGGTCAATGGCATCAATGCTCTACATGCAGCAGTAGCTTCATCTTCTTGTGCAGCTAGAAAGCAGAAAGAAAATGAGAAATCTAGACATTAAAGAGCATGTACTCTGCATGCATCATCTTATTAAATCTCCTGATTTCCCTGGGTAACTTATTCAGTTTTAGGTTGATATCTCAAGTGTTTACCAGTTTGTTTGCTTATCTATCCATAGAAATGGAAGGTGCTCTGTTACTGAAAGAAAAAAGTTTCTATCAAAAGTTTCAGAATTTTTCATGCCTTTCACCTTTTCCCCATTCAACAAGATTTTTAAAAAGAACAGACCAGGAAAAAGGGAGATTTCTGCCTGGAAAAGTGGGAGCTTGTCTAACATACAAGTTAGTGAATGAATGTGATAATGTTACTTAAAGCATCCACTATTGCTTTTTACAGTATATATATTTTTTAAAAAGTAAGCTTGGTTAAAAATCTCTGCCCTACACAAAAGATGTATTTTGCAGAAGACATTGCCTTTGGGTTTGGGAGACTTTGTGACACAAACTAGGAACTGGGATATGGGGTACAGTTTTGCTGACATTTACTAGTGGGCCTTCAATGCAAACGAGTTCAGTGAACTGGGGCTTTGGCAGGCTCCACTGACTATTGTGTAGCCATTGCCACCATTCCTCCAGATGTGTGGGACATCCTTCTCCCGCTGTCACAGTCTTGGCAGGGCCTTGATTTCAAGGCGTTGTTTGAAGAGGACCTATGCCAGCCCACGGAATAATTGCTGTGTAAGTAAGTATGAAATTAGGTTTCTCTGAAGCATTAGGAGCAAACCACATTCAGGATACTGCATTTGCCAGAAATTCCACCTAAGCAATTGTGAAGAGATTGTTTAAAGACTGACTGTAAAGCCCAAGTATTAATTTCTTCCTTTCAAGGACCATTGCTGACTGGCATACAATCAATAGTTCCTTGTGGGCAGATTAACACTTCTCAGATGTCCTCATCATGTTAACTGCCTGTGTCTGCAATCCTTCACTGCATGAACTTGAAGAAAAGCTTTTTCCTTTTGTAGCTTCTTTCCTGGATTTGTGTGTTATCTGGCTAGGTCTAGTAAAAACCTGAGACTGGCTTTGATAAGTGTGACTCTAATGATCACCATAAAACAACTGGTGAGTGGTGAATCAAGATCACAGGAGATCTGTGTGAAGGAAGATGAAGTAGATCTCAGCAGTCAATCACAGCAGGGCTTTTTTTTTTTTCCTCTCTCTCTCTCTCTCTTTTTGTGGCTAACTGCATATCTCCTCCCCTGAAGAACCCATGGCAAGAACTTAGTGGTTCAGATTTAAAGTCTATTCTAAAGTCTGTATTGTGCAAGATGATAATGGTGAAAAAAGTTAAACTTTCATCCCTCAAAAATTTTTTTTTGACTGCAGGTCAGTATGCAGACCATCTTAATTTTATATTTTAAATATGTTCTTTCCAGTTTCACAAACCAATGCAAGTATTCTTAGCTAAAAAGCTGGCTGGATAATTTTGAGGCTTTTGGTAATACTGACTATACATTTTTTCCTCTTGTTCAAAATCTGTAATTTTTTGTTCTGGGGAAGCCTTACATTGTCTTCTCTTTTAAATATTGACAGAAAAGATGTTATATCTTTGGCTGACTATCATTCATGAGCTCATTAGTAATCCAGGTTTTAGTAAAGCAATTAGAAGATCAAAGAGCAGTGATAGTGTAGTTTCTATTAGCTTGAACTGAACAGGATTGAGAAGCCATGAAAATTAGGAACATTTTATTTTTTAATTTAATAGAACCACATAGCTGAACATGTTCCTCCATCTGTGGCTCTCTGCATAAAGTATACTCATAAATGACAAGTTAATCCATAAAAACAAAGAGTTTACAAGGAAAAAGCAAATTGCTCTTGTCTGAGTCTGTTGTTGTGTCCTGAGAAGTTCAGTTTAATGAATTCTCACTGTAAATGAGTTATAGTAAATGACTAACATTATACTTCTCACCCTTGCCTGGTATAAGAGAAGGAGAATGCAATGCTTCTCTTTTGGGCGTTTACTAAAGGAATATTTTAACTTTTCTGTCTGTCATTCTTGGCTACGTCTACCTTCTTTGGAGAAAATGATGCAGCTGTCATCATCAGAGACAACAGGGGCTGCTTGAAGGTACACTAGCTTTTGTTCTTCCACATCAGGATCCTGTTTCCCAGAGTAAAGAAAGAACTAGAAGTTTATGTGCTTCCTGACGTGTGGGAATTGCTCTTATTAATAGCCTTAAGACAGAGTTACTAAGAGATGCTGACATCTGTTATGCCTCTTACGATCTAGCTCCCTGTCATGGGCTTCTATAGGGCAGGGTTTTTGCTTTTTCTGACTAATGATGATTTCAGAATAAACTTGAGAAAAGAACCTTTTAAGATGGCTAGATGGCCAGAAGTGAGGGCTCTCGGTACCTGAGATTTTTCCACGTTGTTTTTGCATGAGCCTTTTATGTGCAAGAGCCTATAAAGAGTTCCTAGGACCATGATAGATTGCCAAAAGTTGGATAAATTGCATTGATATTACATGAAAGCTTTACTGATTTCTGATGCATGTCTTTACAGTGCTTTAATTCAAAGTCTTCTTAAATCACAGTTGCATACGCTTGGGAATATATATTATTATTTTTTCAGTTCCTACTAGCTTGAACGTGCACCGTCCAAATATGCTGCAATATTACTGAATAATGTTGACTGAGTCTGAGGGTTTTTTTTACGACATCAGTTTTTGTAAAGATGAATTAATTTCTACATGGACTTCCCTACTGTATAAAACAGAAAGAAAAAAAACAAACAAAGGGAAAAGTTACTGTTTGCTTAGAAACAACACTGTGTTAAGATTTAGCTGAGAGGTGATTCTGGTTTTACAAGTTGAAGAAATGAATTTGGATTAGAAGTAATTTAAGCAATTTTAAAACTGCATAAAGCATACATTTGATGCCACAATTACTTGGCTCACCATGATATGTGAGGCACGACAACCTTTTACCCTGTTCTTTCATGGCAAACTGTTCTGACAGCTGTATGATAAACATACATGGAGTTTAGGCAGAATACAGCCTGATAGGATTAAAGCAGGAGTTATATGAATAGTAGGCACAAGG
>NW_009648063.1:443179-600363 GCF_000708025.1 Charadrius vociferus
TTTTGCTGCTGAATACAAGCACAGTATGAAGCTCAGGTTGTCCAGCCAGCTGGGAGTCCCACCAGATAGACCCTCTCCACTTTGCATTTCCAGAATGGGGGGGAACAGCAACTTCCTCTCACCCACCAGGAGAAACACTGGAATAGCAGCAGTGGTAAAATAAGCATTCACCAGATTAAGAAAGGTTTGCAAAACAGGATGCAAAATACTAGGGAATAATTGTGACCAGCAGCCAGACATAAATTTCTACCTTTCTGCGTCTTTCAGTTACCTTGATGCTGTCTCAAGGGTAAAAGCAGAAAGCACCTGCGTGAAAAATTTGTAATTTGTTCTGTTCTTTTGTGGATTTTTTTAAAATTTTTTTTAGTGATCATAGTGGAAGCGCAGAGGCCATTGTTGCTATTGTATTCCCCAGCGTTCAAAAATTTCCTGAGATTGCTTTGGTGTTCAGTGTCCAAGAAGGGAGGGAAAAGCTCCAGGACTATGAGTTTCCTTTGATTAATAAGGAGGAACACTGTTTTCCATCACTACATGAGTTAATGATTTAGTTACACATTTATCTAGTTTCCCAGTTTTGGTGCCCAAAGGTGGATTGTGTGAATCCACTTTCTGCTCCATTGTTTTGCATTTTTCTAACAAATTAGTGATTCAAGTTTCACTGCCTATCATTAAATGACCTGTGATGTGGGCAGCAGGTGAGTTTGAGTTTTTGGGTATAGTCTTATGACAGCACTTATGAAAACAGCATTTGTGGAAATCAGCTTTTGGAGAATATAATCCAGAAGGATCTTTATTACTATCATTTGCTATAAAAGGTGTTCAGATTTAGCTTTTTTAAACTAAATTAGGTGGCTGAGTACTTCTTTTTCCATTCAGTTTTCATCATATCCTTTACCTTGATCTGGAACTATAGTATCATAATATTAGAATGCCTTGGTTACTATTAGGTTATTTGGTCTGTACTTTAAAATACAGGAAGACAAGAAAATTGTGGGTGAGTGACTAAGAAAGGGAAATAGACTAAACAGACAAATGTGCAGAATTGGTTTTAAAGGAAATAGTCACCAAAGCCTTGATGTGAGACGTTCTCCTGGGGTGGGAGAAACAGTATGTTAAATAATGGAAAAAAAATTCTTTATGGCTTTAAGACAGCTTTTCAGAGCAGGCGCCCAACCAGAGATGTGGCTCTGCATACCTGCTGGGAGCCGCCAGGGAATGAGGACCCAGTCTGCACTGAGGAGTTGTAATAACAGGCTTATAAAATAGACTACTGGCTTCCTGACAAGGAATAGCAAAGTAGCTGTTGTTTTGCAAACTGTAATTATTTCTCTTGATTACTGCTGGAGCACTGCAGCAAGGGGCTGATTTACAGGCTATGACCATCCTGCGCTTATTTTCCCAGTCATGTAGGGAACTTCTGTGTCGAATGGGTCTCTGACACATTGTCAGCTTCTACTTTTCCAACTAATGATTAGCTAAACCTCACTAACAAAGAGGGCAAAGCCATAAGACAAGATGCCTCTCATGTACCAGAATCAAAGCTAATTATCCAAGAAGTTCAAGAGAAAAGAAAACCCACACAGAAACAACTAACCTCTCCTTTTGCTGCAAGCCAAACTATCAAAGAGATGGAAAAGATAAAGCTGGGAGCCTTTCAAAAAATTATTTGTCTAGAGGCTAATTATTAGGCAGGATCAACTATCCAGTTGTCCTGTCTAGAATATATTTGTGAAACATGCCCTTTAAACCTTTCACTGATGCAGTTTTCACTGCAAGAATTGGTCTTTTGGCAGACTCTTCCAATGATTCTCTTTCCTTCCGGTTAGAAAGATTTTCTTAGTCTTGACTAGAATCATGATGCAGTTTAAGATAATGGCTTGCTATCCACAATTCTGGAGCAACTTTTCCATGCTTTAAGATTGTTATCCTGTTCCCTGTTCTCTAGGCTAAATGACCCTGATTTTTTCCATTCAGGAAAGGTACTGAGTACCTTTCCTAGGTCTTAGGTTTTTTTGTTTGTGGGTTTTTTTTTTTCCCCCTTCCTCCTCTCCTTTTTGGACTCCAAGTCTTCGAGGTAGTTTTCTCTGCTCTCGGTATGACATTCTTGTTTGCGTCGCCCACTATGTCACTTCCTTGTTTTGGAGCAGCAGGGTATTGCTGATGCATCCTCAGACCAATTAAGTCAGGTGATCTCTTTTTATAGAACAATTGACTAGTCAATAATTCCCTAAACAAATTTATGCAGTTGATTATCTCTATCCTCACAAAGAACTTTGCCCTTGTCCTTATCAAAATGTTTCTTTTGTATTCAGCACTGTTTTGTCCCAATTAATCAGGAGCTTTTTGAATTGTTAATCTTATTTTCTGATGTTACTGAGACTTTCTAGCTTAGTGCCTTCTGCAAATTTAATATGGGTCCATAATCTGAGTCACTAATGCAAATACTGACTGAGAAACTTCTGTGGAATTTCACTTGATAGATTGTTTTACTGATATATGAAGGCTGAGCATGTTTTTTCTCCCAGTTTTACATTCATCTAACCCTCTTTTTTGTCCCCCAACTTGCTTAAGTTCTGCTCTGTAAGACAAAATTAAAGAAAAAAAAAAAAAAAAGAAAAATTAAAGTTAAAGAAAAATTGCAGTGATTTCTCCTTTCCTAACAAGAAATACATTACATTAATTACTGTTGTCATTAATACAAGGTCAAATTACATATATAAAAAATTGGAGCATCACAGGGCTATTCTTAAGTAGTCCAACGCTAATTTTGGTTACTTATGGGCAGTTGGTTTAGGAACTGATGCTACAATACAACGTGGCACTAAGCCTTTCCTTATTACATCCTGACCTGCAGAAACTGCCTCCTCCAGGAAGATGGGTACTTAAAAGATATCATGCCTTTTAAGACATAGCCATTTACTGGTTTGCAGCTTGGTCAACAGGACTTAATTTCAGAAAGTCATCACAAAGAACAGTGAAACAAAAACTATTTTGAAGTTTGTAAAAAGTATTTCCTGCTAGGTGGCAAACTCCCACGTTCATGGAATACAAGGAAAACATTGCTAAATTCTTATATTCTGTAAAAAGTTTCTGAAAAAAAAAGTGAAAATAAAATAAAAAAAATCCTTTTAATGAAAGAAGCAAATATCTACAAAAGTTTTATGCATCAGTTCATTAAAAATTTCCAATAAAGTTAATTGTATCACACGTGATTTACTTGCTTTTCTGTTGCTCGTTTATTGTATCTATAGAAAGGCTTGTAGATGTGTGGGTTTGTTGCATCTGTGTGTGCACTTTTCGGAAGAAGACACAGCAACTGGCAGGCGCCGGGTCCTGGCTTAGGACATGAAATAAAATAATGAGAAGTATTCTGAAACAAGTCACCGTTATGTGAGGTCTTTTCCCTTATTAGCTCTTTGTAAAATTAGCCTCTTAAAACTGCGAGAATGGTGGTGAATTTGCATGCACCCCTTATCTAAATAGTCTTAAGTGAGGCTTGTCCTAAATTTCACCTGTAAACAACAAAAACTCAAACCAGACTTTTCAAAAGTCCAAGTGCCTTAAGAACAACTAGAGATGAGATATCAATCAAAGCTCCTTTGAATGGTCAACCAAAGCTTTAATAAAGCCAGCGAAGGAATGAATTATCTTCTTGAGTTTTATATAATTAATGTTTATGAAATCTGATTGGGTTTGATTTGTGCTAAGTGGCAATGGTTATAAACTGAAAGAGGGGAGGTTTTGATTTGAAAAAAGAATGATGTTGTCATCCTGGCAAAGGAGCAGGGGCCTAGGGAGGCTGTGAGATCTCTGTCCTGAGAATTTTTCAAGACATGACTGGATGTTGTGTGATCCTGAGGTCTCCATCTGAATTCAGAGACAGAGGTGTGGGCTGGAGGTTGGACTAGAGACTTCCCCTTGTATCTTCCAGCTGCAATGGCTCTGGGAGTCCATAGGAGTGGACTCACAGGAAGACCTGAAACCCAATATGTGTTATTGAAAAATGTACAAATCACTGCTTAGTGCTTGTGAAAAACGTGTGGGAATTAAGGAGGCTGGTATTTTTCTTCATGACTAATAATTTACCAAAAAGGTCTTGATAAATTTTTGTATGTATTCCCTCTCCCCCATTTGATATTGTTCCATTTAAAATTTTTCAGGCATGACTTCATTACTGCTGCCTGCGCTAAGCGTATGCACCATGCTACACCAAAAGCAAATGATGAAGGAAAAAACCGTACATAAACATTCTATCTGAAAAACGTTTTCCAGACAATTGAAATAACAAATACATTGCGTAGGGCAAGAATGGACAAGTTTGCAAACTATTTGCTAAACAAAGCAGAGGCTCAATTCTTTATGAATAGTTGAGTAGTCAATCAGCTTTAGTTTTAATTTCCTTTCCCCCTGCTGCATTACTGTGCTTACTAAATCATTTCAGAATACAGGTTCCCAGGTGACTAACTTTTTCCGCCTTTGAGAAACCTCTAAACATTAGAGGATGGACTGGCACATTTCTTTGGAGGCCCAGGTTCACTATCTATGTTTTGAAAAGCAACATTCCCTACTTTGCTGCTGTAGGAGACATACTTGGTGTTCCTGTAGCAAACAGCAACGGTGTGAAATAGCTTTCACAGCCCAGGAGGGAGTAAGATGGAGTGTAGCGTAGCTGAGCCAGGAAAGGGTGAAAAACAGGTCAAGGGAAGGTAAAAACAAGGTGGTATTTGCTAACAAAAACTTCCTGCTGTTTCAGAAATAATCCAAACACACAAATGACCAAGGTTTCTTGATGGGAAAATAGGGTGGGAAAAGAATATAAAAAGATGCAGCAAAATTAAGAGAATTGCTATGTATTTGGATGCAAAAATAAAATAAAATTTTGAAAAATCTCCTGGAAACTTTCTTTCTGAAAAGTGGAATTTTTGCCAAACAGAAGGAACTTTAACATCTGCAGCATACTGTTTGACTTGGAAACTGTCAATTTCACAACACAAATGAGCTCTGTGGTACTTAGAATAAATGGATACGGTTACATGAAATGAACATGTATCTGCACATGAATTTTCAGGGAGATTTCTACATTTATGGAGACTGAAAATGAAAACATCTCAACTGTTGCACACAACATAAAGCACTATTTGCCAGTGACTGGGAACTGGGGGGATGGGGGAGGCAGGGGGAGGCGGGGGAAGGCTGTTGTTGATGCCCGTGCAATTGGTAACAGACATTTTGCTTGGACAGAGTATGCTAGAAATAGGCTGAAGGGAGCTGGAAGTATTTAAGTGATGGGGAAATGTGTCTGTTCTCGTCTATTTTATTCATTCTGTTCCATTCCGTCTAAAACAAGACATTTTTAGCCTGTTAATCTGTCTAAATACCTGACTGCTGTCCCCAGCCATTCTGATTTAGTCAATCTAAGCTGTTCAGTCTAAGTAACTTGCCTGAACTCACCCTTGCCTGAACTCCTCGGTCATTCACTATTTTTCTTCTTTTGCATTATTGTACCCTGCCAAAATTACCTGTTTTTATTGTCCTTGACTTCTGGATATTCCCCTTAAGCATTTTTTTTTTCTCTCTCTTTTCTGTTCCTCTCCAAACATCCAGTAGCTGAAAGACCACTCAGTGTCCCCAGATGGCAAAATCTTTCCACCCCCAAACTTCATTGAGACTATTGCCTGCCCCAGACTTGTTACCAGAATTTCAGATAGAGTTTGGTCTTCATTACAAGAAAATGTTTCCTGTAAGTTGAGACAAAGGGAAAGGGGGTCCTTTTGCTGGGCCTTGTTTCTTCTCTATTCTCCCAGTCTCTGCTCTTTAGCAAGTGACATGAATTTAGCATCTGAAAGATTTTAATACCTCATTTTGCAGTTTGTCAGTACCTTTTACAGTTTACATACTGTCACTGCAGATCCTCAGCCAGCTACAAGGAGCCTTTTACTGCTTCAGCTCTCGGCATTTCATCCATTCTGCAGATAAAATGCTACTGAGTTCTTACATTTTTTTTCCTGCAATGACAGAAGGACTTTAAGAATGTAGGCTTAATTTTTGCGCTGGAGTCTAAATTATGGCTCAGATTCACTAAGTAGAAAAGGAATTCCTGTGTAGAGCACAGAGGAATCCACAAGAGCACCCTGGGTCTCTGGTACACTTCCTCAGCTCCATCCACAAACCAGGATTCTGCCACAGGAGTCACCAAGCCCTCACAGACCTCATTGAATAAGCTACTCAGAAGACAACTAGATGACTATCTTGGCACAGGACATTTCTTCAGCTTGAACAGGAAGCAGTGATATTTTACAAAATGCTACCCTTTTGGTGTCACGAGAGGTTGGCATCATTCATATTGCTGATTTTGCTGCTTATAGTGATGACTTCTGAACTGCTCTGTCCAAGAAGCTGGGTTCAGCTTTACCAGAGATGAATGGGGTAGTCCTATCAAAGTTTGCATGGTCACATAACAGTCTCACCTTACAGCAGAGAAAGACTATCAGTCCCCATAATGAGCAGGAACTGATGGGAGAGGTTGCTGGCCACTAAGTAGGATCAACAAAGAGAAGATGTGGCTGTACCATAGGTGCCTGCAAGACCTGGGCAAAGAGCCAGGTGAACAGTTGCTTCTTATATCGTCCCAACAAAATTCTCTAGCGCTTATTTTTTGTGTGCCTTGGTATATTTTTTGTAAAGAAGGAGACAAGAGGAGGTCTTCAACAGATGGGCAAGGTCCTTGTCCCCTGGAGAATCCTTCTCTGACGCTGTTTCCCAGAACTATTGCTTCCTGCTCCCTGTAGATGTTTTGCATGTTTGCCATTATCTCATGTATGTAAAAAGGAGTTTTCTTTTTTTGTTGTTGTTAATAATAATTCTAATTGCTAAATTTTCATTAAGCTACTGAAATTGCCTGTGTCCTTTACTGGATGTCCAGGGCAGTGTTGGTAGGTGCCAAGTCCCAGATGTGGCTCCACTTGCCTCCAAAAGCCAATGGGCTCACTGGGGCTCCTGCCTCTGGGCTGGCTGCCCAAGCATGTTCGAATTTGTAGGAATTCATGACTTATTTTCTGAAATGATGCATGTAGGGAAGGGGCTGTTTCAGAGAGGAGGGACTTCAAGATGCTGAAGGCGCTTTTGGAAATGTTTGCCACAGTTTGTGCTGTACTTGGCCCGCATGCATTTTGATCCAGCTACAGTGTCTTCCTGCTTCTGGCCAACCTGCGTACAGGCTGGGATGCCACCAGAATTCGCTCTTTCTCTCTCCCCAACATCAATGCAGAGCTGCGAGAAGCCTTTACCTCTGCCTCTGTGCCCTCCTCTCATACCCAACAGTTTCTGGGTTCCCCTGTGGCACCGGTGCCGGTGTGAGGAGGCCTGTGGAGCTTGGGGGGAAGAGGCCTGGGGTTGGCCCTGGGCTGGCCATGGATACTTTCAGCCAGTTCCAGGGGTCTGGAATGCTGGCTTGGGGTTTTGTCTTTGTTTCCTACTGCCCAAATGGATTTTAACTGACAGTAGATGACAATGATTTTCACCGAGTCAAGTTTGACTTACCTGCAACAGCGTCTGGCAAGGAACCTCCCTGACTCTATCTGACCCCATTTTTCCCTGTCTCACCCAATTTTTCCCCTGTCCTGCTGAGCGGTGACTGGTGGGGCTGGATGGGAGTTTGGCCTTTCAACAAAGTCTTAAATTTGCTGTCAGGCCTTGGTAGAGCCTAGTTTGTAGAAGATGTCCTGTGAGACCTTCTGCACTGTTACCTGTGATTCAGAAGAACTGAAATTTGTGGCCAAAAATACATGCTCTTTACTCCCGTCTTCCTGGTGGTTTGGGACATGACAATGTTTGAATACCTTGCTTTGGGAGGTAGTCTTTTCTAGCTGGCTATTAGCTGTATTTCTAGTTAACCTTGGCACCACTCAGGTTCAAGAGAGAGTGTATGAAGACAGAGTCAGAATTTAGCTCTGATTTTCCTTCGGGAGAAGAGATGAAATAGCGGACGGCAAACCCTGTGGCTGAATTTGCAGAGAGGGGCCAACAGCAATAGTATCTCTGGCAGAATAGCTGTTGTTGTAACCTCATTAGGCAGCTGGGTTTTATATCAGCCTATAAATTAAATTATTTCTAGTAAGTGATGCTAGATATTTCATAATTACTTCATCAATTAAAGGCACCTTTTGACGACTGTAAGCCCAAATATTGTACTTCATATAATTAAAATCCTCGTTTATGACCTTTGCAACAAGTAAGTCAAAATATCCGCATTCAACTGATGGAATTTATCATTATATCATTATATGTAAAATTACCGTGGGAAGGTATTTGCTCAGAGTCATTCAAAGACGTGTACAGTTACAAGACCAAGAGCTTCCAGCGGCTTGGACAAGAGGTGACTCTTGTGTGTCCTTTATTTTTGGGAGGTGAGTGCAGTGTGAGCACAGGACAGGCTTTTATATGCAGAACTGTCATACAGCTGAAAAAGAGAAGGAATGAAATCATGTTTAAATATTGTATGTGTTTGCATCAGAGAGCTTACAAAGAACAGGTCAGGATCACTTAAGCTGTCTGAAAGACTACTCAGCTCTGTTACTGGCACAATGAAGGCTCAGTGGATATAAGAGAAAGGATAATTGTGTGGCTCAAGTTTAAACAAAGTGGCAGCAGAGCTGTAGTTCCGATGAAGTCATTAAGAATAAAAGGGTGAGAGGGAAATCTTTCTTGCTAGGAGCAAAGGAGGGTCAAGGTAGCTTTGAGAATGTCAGGCGAAGTGAGGACTTTAAGCAAAAGAAGGCTGCAATGTAATCACTTTGCACTGTACAGAGGCTTTTAGTTTTTATTTTACATCTTAAGAGTACATGTTATGAGACTTATTTGCATTTAACGATGCTCCAATTTGTCATTCAAAGCTGATTGAAGTCAGACTACCATGAATCTACTTTACAACAGATTCCTTCTACATACACTTCATGGACACAAGTAGTGTTAAAGGCACCATGAGGTGCTGCAAAAATTAGGTACTTCTTGTAGCAATACATCTCTGTTATTCTTATTTGTAGTGCTTTCTATTCAGCAAATACAGGTTAAAAACTGCTCTGCAGTTGAATGCTATTTTATTGCAGGAGCTCGTGAATTTGCGTTGTATTATCATCTTACAAAATCTGGAGAAATTAGTGTTTACTTAAATATCACACTTCTTCACTCTGCTTTCTTTAAAACAGCGGCCTGCGGTTTGGGCAGCTTCAGTGTCAAGGAGAAGAGGGTTCTTCCTTGCTGTGCTAAACGTTTTACCCTGTGTTGCTTACACATCTTGAAGTAAGGTGACCGACCTCCTCTGCACATCATAGCATCCTGTGGTGGAGGACTTTTGCAGGGGTTTCCTTCATCTTCATGTAAAGTGCTCTTCTGACATTTAAGACACCCATTACAAGGGTAACAAGAAAACACTGTGTCCTTTCTCATGTGTCTTCTGCTTAAATAGTTCTTGCCCCTTCTGTCAGGCTTTGTCCTCTTTTCATTGTTTCCACATCTGCTGTTAGAATGGCAAATACTTTATTCTGACCCAGCACTTTTAAAAAGTGTTTCTTGACTAAAGTCCCTGTGCAGTGACCTGAGCAGCTGAGTTTGTATTTGTTTTCTACTGAATGACGAACATGCAATAGAGATTGTTACAGCTGACGAGGAGCAGCCCCACTATAGGACTGACTTCTTCAAATTCACATTAGGAGCTGGATATGAACTGGCAGTGTTCCACGAACTTAATAGGTTCGTAGATTTTAGGGCCAGAAGGAGCCATTACTGTGATCACCACATCTGACTTCCCATGTAGAATAAAGCTCAGAATTTCACAAAGTGATTCCTGCGTCAAGTCTGATGACATTTACTGGAACTGGAGCATATGTTACTGAAAAATACCTGCTCTTGTGTTTTAAAAGATCAGGCAATGGGATATTCTCCATGGTCATTCCACCCAGCTAGTTGTTCTAGGGGTTAATAAACTTCTCTGTTAAAAGATGTACTTGATACACAATTTAAATTTTCCTCACTTGAAGTGGCTGTTTCCCATGTGCTTTTGTCAGCCAGAAGTATCTGAAGTTTTCTTATGTAGACAGCTGGGCCAGGGTCTAATCACTTCTGGCCTTGTACATCTTTCATACCAGCTGAAGAATCTGACCGATTTTGTTGCATCTTAAAAAATGCTAAATTGCGTATACACAAAGAAGTGAAACTTATGACTGTCAAGAAGGTGAGCCCTAAGACACACGCAATTAACTCTGTAGGTGGAAATGAGACCCTGATGTGTATTGCTTGTTTGGAACCATTTCATGAGAGTGAATTTAACTAAGAGCCTCATGCACTTCACACTTAGCTTGACAGTTTATGTACCTTTGGACCAGTCCATGGCAGAGATACATGTCAGTGGAGTAATGCAGGTCTTCACTAGCTAGTTTGACTGACAAGTCAAGCTCCAGTTAGCTTAATTTCAAGCTTTGTTCATTCTGAAAGGGCAGTATTACAAAAGTGGCTCTGGAATTACATGCTTTCTATTTCTGTTTTGTAAATGTCTATAAAAAACATCTTGAAGAACTTGGATTCAGGACTGGAGCCTGGGGCATGCAGTTAAAAGACAGACAGTGCTAAAAGGGACAAGGCTTGTAGCAGAGGGGAGATTTGTTTCCCGGTGCAACTTTGGAAGGGGCAGATTTACTTGCTGGAGGAAGAGGGAGCCTTGGGGAATGGATGGCTTGATAAAAACTAGAGAAGAGTGAATTCAGCAAGAAACTTGGGGGGGCTTCCTCAGGCAGCTGACTGGTGGCTCCCCAGGGCTCCAGAGGCAGAAGTAGCTCTGTATAAGAAGCTAGAGGGTATCATTTCCCAGAAAGGAAGAGAATGAAGAATGGGAGGCTTGAAGCTAAGAAAAGCCTGGACATGGAAGAGTACAGAAGATGTGGCTGGAGTTACGTTAGCTTTTAATTTACTGTTTTATTTAAAAAAACTTGAAAATTGATTTTGTTTGCAGCCATAGGCAGGGATACTGCGGTTGCATTTGTGAAGGTTGCCTTTAGCTGCCACCCGAAGATTCTAGTTAAATTAGCAAATCCTTTTGATAATGAAAGCTGCTTAACTTTTCATTATCGTGTGGAAATTTTGTTTTTATTTTGTTTTGAATTTTTCAGGAAGTCAAAGGTACATATAGGAAAATTCTGCTCCAGTTCCATGTGGGTGAATCAGGAGTAGAGAGAGTGATTCAAACTGAGTTAGTGAGTACTTAGGAAACACAAAAATGAAGCCATAATCAGCTTTTTAAAATAACAGAAATTGAAGAAATGGTGGAGAAATTATGTGGGATGATGGACACATGGGAGACTTTCAGTCTTTTAGGGGTCATGCCACAGCTTCATCTTTTTTCTGAAGTCATTAACTTGTAAGTGCTAAAGAAGGCCTGATGAATTTTGTGAATATCAATGACAACTGTGAAGGGCAGAAATGGATCACAGAGGTAGGACTGGGAGCATATCTGAACTTAAGACTCCTTAACTTTTCAAACTTGGAAATATTCTTCTATCTTATGGGTTACGTATATGTGTAATTAACTGACAGCATGAAGTTGGGTTGGTGCTCTATGCGTTACCCATTCACTTAAAAATATTTCTTACAGTCAACTTCAGTATTTCAGTGGATAAATTAAAAATGAGTTTGCATGGCCTTAGTGATGTTGATGCAAACAGAAATATGAACTAGTGGAAGATCAGGTAATGCACACATCTCATTTGGAACTCAGGACAGGACAATTGAATGTGTGGGTGTGTGGGTTGGTGTCCAGGATGGGAGAAAGAAGAATGTTTTACACACTGTAAAAAGTTAGATCACAGAAAAACAATATAATTTTAGGTTGTCAAATTACTGCTGTGAACAGGGACTCTCAGCATTTGTTTAGTGGGTATGTATTTGTAATGGCCCTGTGCAGGGCATTACTTTCTTGTGGATTTATTTCCTTTGAGAATTACCTCAATTGCTAAAACAGGAAGAGGGCTTCTGGGCCAGACGGACGCCTTCAATTTGTGCTGTGATGCTCCTCTGGAGTCTTGCTGCGATGGGAAGTTTTTAATGGGCCTCCTATGTAAGACTGACACAGAAAAAACCTGAGGGCAGAAATTGTAGTCATGATAGTAACATACATCCACTGGGATGTTCCAGAGACTGTTCAGTGGGAATGAGAGTGATACGGGGGATGTACTGCTTCTAAGGTACAGAGAAGGATTCTTTAGATCTGTGATATGAACTCAACACCCTGTTTTTCTTCATCTGGGAGGGCATTGTGCTGCTGCCAGTTACTGAGGTAGCATCCTTTTATTATCAGATGAATTCTACAGGCTGCATGCATAATAAGTTGTAAACATAGGGAAGTGAAAGGTGTTGGCACTTGTCACTATCCAAATTTTGTAGTTTTTCTTGGTAAGCACACAAACTTCCTGTCATTAATGGAAACATCCAATAGTCTGTACTGAGAAACCTCCCTTTTGCTACTAGGTCAAACAATGAAAAGTTGGAAAACATCAGAATTACAATGACTTGTGCCGTGTTAATTTGCATGTCCAATGCATGTTCGATTAAGATATTACCATATCATTATGTTGTAATGATAGTCCTGTTTTCTTTAAAATATCACAAGGGGGAGAGGTGATACCAGGTCAACTAGTCCAGCTGCAGTTTAAGGCAATTCCTTGAATATATTGTTTATGTAAACACTGGTTCTTTGCTCACCCAGCAATGGGGCTATGCCTCTCTGTTGGTATGAAAGGGGACTTGTCTGTACCAGAAGTCATGACCAGGCAGGCCTGCAATACTTAATCACTTGCCCTCCAGTTCAATATGTTTAATACAGGATGTTTCATACTTGCTTGCTCCTAATGTAGAAATTTTGTCTGAAAGCAGACTCAGCAAATACAATCTTAGTTATGGTTCTGCTCCTTGAGATGAAGAATAAGCAAAAACAGGGGAGGGGAAAGAAGAAGGAGAGAGAGGAAGCTTTATGCAGCATGTGTTAAATTCAAGTCTGTAGTGAATTTAAGCCTGTGTAACTATTAGCATGCATTTAAATGAATGTGTGGTGGAAATCTGAGTTTTGTATGGCTATTGAATCTGTTTTAATTATATGGGATGTTAAATACAAGCAAAAAGAATAAGCATAAACTGACAAAAGAACCTCAAATTTGATCAGCTTTTCTCTGAATTAACAAAACACATTGTATTTTCACCAATGGTAAAGTCTACTTCCAATTAAGTCAGTTAGGGCTATTAAGACAGATGGATCTGTGAGAAAAAACATTAATCAGGAACTGAAGAACTAGTGGACTACTTTCCAGAAGTTTACAATGTCAATTGGGAGGGTTTTTTTTGTGTGACAAAAAGAGGATTTCACGCCAGCAATTGCCATGGTATTTCTGAGCTCCAAAATAGTTTCTCAGGATACCAGTCTGATAGCCTTCTATGATGGCATGGCTGGCTGGGTAGATGAGGGAAAAGCAGTGGACATTATCTACCTCAACTTCAGAAAGGCTTTTGACACTGTCTCCCGTAACATGCTCATAGGTAAGCTTAGGAAGTGTGGGTTAGATGAGCTGACAGTGAGGTGGACTGAGAACTGGCTGAATGGCAGAGCTCAGGGGGTTGTGATCAGCAGTGTGGAGTCCAGCTGGAGGCCTGTACCTAGCGGTGTTCCCCAGAGGTCAGTACTGGCTCCAGTCTTGTTCAACACACTCATCATTGCCCCGCACAAGGAGACAGAGTGTACCCTCAGCCAGTTTGCTGATGACACAAAACTGGGAGGGGTGGCTGACGTACAGAAGGGTGTGTCACCATTCAGTGAGACCTTGACAGGCTGGTGAGTTGGGTGGAGAAGAACCTAATGAAGTTCAGCAAGGGCAAGTGTACGGTCCTGCACCTAGGGTGGAATAACACCATGCACCAGTACATGTTGGGGATTAACCTGCAGGAGACTAGCTCTGCAGAGAGGGACCTGGGAATCCTGGTGGATGACAGGCTGACCAGCAATGTGCCCTTATGTCCAGGAGGGCCAATGGTATCCTGGGGTGTATTAAAAAGAACAGGTCAAGGCAGGTCATCCTCTCCCTCTACTCTACCCTGGTGAGGCCACATCTGGAGTACTGTCTCCAGTTCTGATCTCCCCAGTTCAAAAAGGACAGGGAATTACTGGAGAGAGTCCAGTGGACAGCTATGAAGATGACCAAGTGACCAGAGTATCTCTTTTATGAGGAAAGACTGAGAGACCTGGGTCTGTTCAGCCTGGAGAAGAGAAGGCTGAGAGGACATCTCATCAATGCTTATAAATATCTAAAGGGAAGGTGTGAAGAGGATGGGGCCAGACTCTTTTCAGTGATGCCCAGAGACAGGACAAGGGGCAACAGGCACAAACTGGAACACAGGAAATTCTATCTGAACATGAGGAAAAACCTTTTCACTTTGAGGGTGACAGAGCACGGGCACAGGCTGCCCAGAGAGGTTGTGGAGTCCCCTTCTCTGGAGATATTCAAAATCTGCCTGGACACAATCCTGTGCAGCCTGCTGTAGGTGAACCTGCTTTGGCCAGGAGGGTTGGACTATATGATCTCTGAAGGTCCCTTCCAACCCTGAATATTGTGTGATTCTGTGAATTCCACATGCAGCATCAGTCCTTTTGCACACCACGCTGCTCAGCAATTGAAAGGTACCTTTAAAAATTTCTAACAGCTGTTTCACAACAGTATGGTGGTCACTGACTGACATGAGGTGTGTGACACCGGGACAAGGTGCTGAGAACAGGCAGTGACAGCACTGCCAGTGAGATCTCACCAGCCATACATACAAAGCTCAAAAGACGTCATGCATCAGTAAGTCCTTCAAGCTCACCTTTTCTCTCCCATTGCTTGAAACAGCTGACAGTCTTTAAATTGCTTGTATTTCTTGGGGTAGGTTATACCAATTTCTATTGTGCGTTTGGGCAGTACTTGTTATTTACTTTGTACAGGTTTTCTGGTTATTTATTTCTTAAGCTCTGCAAGTCCTATTTTAGGTACCTTACTTTCCTACCTTTAAGGCTCATTTCACCTTGGTCCCTTTCCTGTTCTTTTCAAAAGTTGTTTTTTCATTTCTTATGACTCTAGGGTTTTTCTTGCCTCATGACAAGACAGGGCTAATTTTCTATACATTCCTGACTATTCCTGTCTTTTTTATTTCATGGACTTTGGGTACCTGTAGCTTCTCTGGAGCCTTGTAGCAAA
Source organism: Charadrius vociferus (assembly GCF_000708025.1). NCBI lineage: Eukaryota > Metazoa > Chordata > Aves > Charadriiformes > Charadriidae > Charadrius > Charadrius vociferus. The sequence continues at coordinate 458,443 of NW_009648063.1, forward strand.
AAAAGACCGTTTAAAAAAATAGTGATATCTTTAGCAAGTGGAGCAAAATATTCAAAAGAATGGATTTGAAACACAGCTGGCTCAAAAGTGGCAGTTCTGTTTTCATGGAAACTTTTTGAAGAGTTGAAATTTATTTAATGCTGGAACAAATCCACAATCTTTCAAAGATTGTAGCGTCCATTTTTGGATTGAAAAAGTTGGGTTTACAAATATGCTTATGCTTCCTAGTCAGCCTATGCAGGTTTATTGGGTTTGGCTGTGATAAAGTCAATTTCCTTCATAGTAGCTCATATGGTGCTAAGTTTTTGGATTTGTGACCAAAGTAGTCTTGATGATAACACACTGATGTTTTAGCTACTGCCAAGCAGTGCTTACACAGTGTCAAGACCTTCTCTGTGTCTCATACCACCCCACCAGTGAGCAGGCTGGGGGTGCACAAGAATTCAGGAGGGGACGCAGTTGAGGCAGTTGATGCCAACTGACCAAAGGGATATTCCACACTGTATGATGTCATGCTCAGCAATAGAAACTGGGGGAAGAAGGAGGAAGGTGGAGGATATTCAGAGTTAGAATAATTTTTTTTTTGTTTTTTAGAGTGTTTTGTTTTTTAGAGTTTTACCAGTCAGGTCAGCCAACACTTTGGCTCTTGACAAGTGGGTCTCAAGTGATGGGCCTGTCTTGAACAGCAGTTCTCCTTTCTGCCTGAGTTCATAGAAATGCTTCTTGGCACAAACTAATATAATCATGTAGGAAAGGCAGTCCTAGTAACAGGCTGAGCTAATGCAAATTCCCACAGGACAATTACGTCAGTTAAAATATAACACTTGATATAGGATAATTATATGTCAGACAATAATATTCTGGGATACCTACTCCTAAATGCTTTGGATCAGCCATGTGGTCCATTGGGACACCTCAGTGTTTCCAAGGAGAAATAGGTCCTTAAAGGCAGCTCAAGCTAAAGACTTAAAATGAAAAGGCAAACTGAATATATTCAATTTATACCATTTTAAATTTCAGTGCTGGAGGCACTGTTCCACTTCAGTGGAACAAAGATCCTTCCTATAATGCAGAAGACTTACGATCAAAATTAAAGTTTCATTTTGCTTGATTTTCTGTGACATCTGTGCGTCTCTTTTATTAACTATTTTATCATGACTCATGCAAAGAACATTCTCTTCCTTAGTTCTTGGCATTTAAACAGACTTCCTCTATTTCTTTTACTGTTTACAGCTCTACTTTTCAAATTTAGTTAGATAGTATGGAAATTTGTCTTGGTTGGTTGGTTGGTTGGTTGGTTGGTTGGTGATTGATTGTTTTCCCCAGACCTATGCAGCCCTTTTAAATATATAATCCGATAGGAGATGGATTGATAGATAAGAAAGCTAGTTTCAATATTTTATTTTGCACCTCTCAAATTACAGACAAGCCTATTTTAATATTAATTCTTCACTCGTCTATGTTCCTCAAGCAGGCCTGTAGAGGCTGGATATCTGAATTGCAGTTTGCTTAAACTGACATATCTACACTGACATCCAAAGAATTCAGGTTCTTCTGTGTCTCAGGCTGAAGCAAAAAAAAATTTCTAGCTTCCTCCAGGTGTGGTTGACAGCTGACTGCAGTTCCAGTATCTGTGATATTTGCCAGAAGCAGATATGCCCTAAAAATGAATTGCTAGGGGTTTTTTTTATTGAGATAAAAATTCTCTGTGTTAGAAAAAATATCATGTCAGTCGTATTTAATGCATTTTGCATATTTTAATCTATTTCAACCCAAAACCTAAGGGATATCAGCATGATATATTAATGCGTGGCATTTCTTTGATATTATATGGCTAATGTGCTGTGTAAAGCATATATTTTTAATGTGAAAATTCTCCCTCGTGTCATAAAAGTCACTTGATGGCATGAATAGTCAGCTCAGCTGAGAATTGAACATAGGTATTTCAGACAACTTGTTTTACTTCTAATAAAGCAGACATCTGTTTAAAACTTGACTCCTCACCAATTAACTGTTGCCACAAATTTAAATGGATACAGATCTATGCTCTTAGATGGTATTTAAAGAGAACTGAAATTCATATACACACTCTCTGAGCAGATGTAAATCTCAGTAGTTACACTCAAGTCAATAGAAGCATGGAGATTTATATCCACTAGAGCTATGACCTGAAGTGTTTGCCCTGGCGAGATTGCTATTTATGGACAGTGGCATAAAGCAGTGAGAATTAAGGATGATCAGAACATCTCTCTTCTATGGAAAAACAGTCAGCTGAAGGGAAAAATGGTGCGAGGAAGAAGCTGTCTTGGAACTGGGCTGTTGACAAATGGTGAAAAGGCTGGCATTAATTGAAATGAGTTATGAACTAGTACAAAATCTCTGAACTAATACAGTCATTGAATAAGCAGATGAGATAAAACTCAGGATGCACTGGACACTAAGGAATACTAGAAAAGGACAGAATTAAGTGTCATGTGGCACACCAGTAACCCAAGGGACTGTATGCAGCTGTGGCAGTGTGGTGCAGTACAAGCTGCAGGGGCAGTCTGCTGACTAGCATGCCAAAAGGACCGGTGCCATAAACGTACTTTCCTGTCTTTTCTGTCAGTTCCTATGTCACATGTCCACTAACACTAATGGCTATTGACCTAGCACTGGGAGGTAAACAAATCTTACGTTCTGGATGCTGTGAAAGGAAGAGAAATAGGAATAGTGATTTGTTGTTATGATTGTTAGAAACATGAATCTGCCCCTAAAGTGTTTGCTAGTTACGGACAACATCAAGGCTTTTAAAAGGGTGTGTGTTTTCCTAGTTTTATTTGCAGTTTTCTTTTGATAGTTTTATAGCACCTGCTTTTCTGCTTTTGTTTCAGACTTAATCTTGAAGGAGAACTCAGTATAAATAATACCATTTTTTCATTTACTTTGGTATATATAGATTAAGTTCTCTTTAGGTTCTTTGTAGTAATGCTTTAAAAGGCTTATCAATACCCATCCTTTTTATAAACTTAGGTTTTTATAAATTATGTTTTTGAATCCAAAGTATTCTCTCTAATTTCTCCTACTCATAATTTTTTCACTCTTTCAGTTGGTTTTATTCATAAATAAGAATATTTTTCTTCTTTTACAGATACATTGTCTTCGCACAGTCTTGCACACTTTCAACTTTACCATTTCATGGCACTTCTTCACAGCATGCTGTTTTTCTTTCCAGCGTTTTGTTATTACCCTCTTTGTTAGATTTTGCATTACTGATGCTCCATGACATAGTAGTAGCAGTAACCTTGTTGTACAGTCATTGTGCACTAATGATACTCTTAAACGCTTTGTTTTGGTAACCACGTGGGTTACAGGAGAATGACTCAGTGAAGGTAGCTCATTTTGCATAAAACCTCCAGATCTTTGTGAAATAAACCCACCATAAGTTTCATTTATTCCCATTAGGACATTGATCTTTCTTCATCTAATAATTTTCTGGCATCATGAATATGTGGCAAGGTGTTACTGTAATCTTGATAATGATCACTATCTAGATATAGCAATGTGTGGGGGACAGGAAGCTTAGGGAATGCCTGCTGTTGAGAAAGTGTTTTAACTGTTGGGCTGTGTAAGCTGGTTCATTTATTTTGTGAATCAGTCTGAAAATATTCACATTTCAATTTAAACTTCTTATTGTCTAAACAGTGCAAAACCTTGCAGTTGTGCCTGCCCATTTCTCATTAATTTGTCTTGGAAATAATCTAAAACTTATTATTTGGATTTCATTTGAATATGAAACAAACTAATTTCTGGCACATCATGAAACATTTTATGGTATGGAACTTTCTCCTAGTCAGACCTGGTGAGTTGATTGGAAGATCTCATTGGAATGAATCCAGTTTTATACTCTTTGATTTAACCTGTGAAGTTAGAATGTACCTATTTAAAAAAAAAATAGGTAAAGAGAAAAGCCTTGTCCAACATGTATTTGGATCAAGAAAAGCGTTGCATATAAGAAGAATTATACACCTGTATGAAAAAAAAAAGTCCTGGTAGACTGACCACAGCTCTCAAAATTACTGAAAGAGAAGACATCTCTTACAGCTAGTGTCTTTTTATAAATCTGCAGTCTTTGCACACAGTCTTTTTCCTTCGGAATAATCACTGAGCAGCTGAGAAGTTTATTACAATGTATTGTAAAATTTCCCTCATTGGTTGAGAAAAAAAATCAGGATAGTGATGGGTTACAATCACTGAAGGGGTTGTTGTTTACTCATTTGTGTTTTACCTCTTAAAAAGGGAATATCAATCCTGTGCTAAATCCTGCAGATTAAGAATATTTTTTAATATTCTGGCATTACCCTTTTTTATGTTTTATGACCAATTTTTACTCCTCTAAACTGTGATATGAAGGAATATGCCAGTGCTCTGTGTTTTAAACTGCACTTTAATGATGACTTTACTTCAGTGGTTGAAAAAGCATTTCTAACATGAAATTAGGAAATTTCTTAAAGAGAATTTAGATTTTGTTAAAAAAGCTTAAATTCTGCAGATGATGTTATTACACTGGCTATTACACCATAGCATTAGCTGAAGCTAATTTCTGTGCCTTCTTTCAGCATTCATTCATATGTGAACCAGGGATTTGAAGTATTAGATTTTCAATGTTAGACACTTAAGTTGTTATGGAATCCTAAACTGTTATTTTATGGCATACGTCAAAGTGCCAGGCAATATTCATAGTGCATAGTGCATTAGTCTTATAGTTAATTTAAAAAGTCATATGTATCTGTTGTTGCATATACAGGATATTTGCTTTTACTTACGTAGTGTGTTGCTAGGTAGGATCCAAAGCATCACATCAAACAGGTTTTTTCTCACCTCAGGTACTCTGCAACAGGTTGACTATGAATATCTTTACAAGTAATCTGAATAATCCATTCCAAATATACAGTCACTAATAATTATAGATGTGGTGCTTAGGGACATGATTTAGCCGTGGACTTGACAGTGTTAGGTTTATGGTTGGACTGAATGATCGTAAAGGTCTTTTCCTACCTAAATGATTGTATGTTTTGGGTCTGAATAAACTAAACCCATGGGACTCAACACTGTATTTCCAATTTCCCTTTTCTAACAAGATTTGTATCTGCTACAACGTTTAGTGGGTTATTGAAGCAAAGTAATTTTTTTATCATGGAAGAGATAGGTGCGTTAAACATCAGGAGACAATGTAGTAGAAAATAGATGTAGAGCTTTAAAATATTTAGCTCAACAGCAACCTTTAACCTTGTAAAAAAACTTACACTTTTTGTAAAATGATAAATAGTTTATGTTTTCCCTAAGGTGCTTTCTAAAATATAAATTACTTTTTTTCTTCTTTGGGAACATATAGGAAAATTTCCATTTATAGAATCAAATGAAAATGCAAAATAATGTAAAAAAAACCCCTTTTCTGGTCAAAAGCAGACTGCAGTTCATATAATTCAGACAAAACTGTAGAGGAACAAGAGATTCTAACCTCCCTGCAGGTAGATTCCCTATAGCTGGAAAAAATCACAGTCAAAAGTGTTCTGTGACATTTGAGAGACCCTGTTCAGTTGAGCTGAGAACCCACCCCATAAACACCCAGGAATGCTTCCAATTTAATGTTAGTTGAATTTGAATAGTTATCATCCATGAAATGGGAAGCTTTTTTTTAGAAATGGCAATGGGAGATATCACTGGAGCAAATCCTAATTTGTGCGGTGTAGTGTTACTAGATTCTACCCTTGGGATTAAAGATGTGACCAGTAACATCATGTTAAATCCAGTGAGGAAAAAGGGGAAGAAAGCCCAGAAAGGGAAGTGTTTGCATCAAAAGGCTTTTAAACATTTAAACTGGAGGACTAAATTAAGAAGCTAGTCTCCTACACAGAGTTAGCAGAGGCAGCAAGCTTCCCCCGGGGCATTTCTGAGATGGACTACCATTCTGGTGCTTCCTGGTCCACCACACAGAAGAGTCTAATTCTGTCTGTGGACAACTGAAGTAGGATTTGGTATATGTGACTGGATTAAAGGACAGAGTAAGTCTTTCTCAGGAAGAAAATGAAAGTTTATGGCCTACGAAAAAAGGGGCAGACCACTCAGGAAAACTACAAAGATTGCATGAGGATACGCAGGGAGACAATTAGAAGGGCTGAAGCCCAACTAGAACTTAATCTGGCTACTGCTGTAAAAGACAATAAAAAATGTCTACAAAAAGGGCTGTAAGGAGGATCCAGGGAACTACAGACCAGTTGTTCTGACATTGTTGCTGGGGAAGGTTATGGGACAGATCATCTGGCATGTACAGGACAACCAGGCGATCAGGCACATTCAGCATGGGCTTATGAAGGGCAGGTCCTCCCTGACTAAGCTGATCTCCTTTTAAGACAAGGTGACCTGGTTAGTGGATGAGGGAAAGGTTGTGGATGTTGTCTACCAAAATTTTATTAAGGCTTTTGACACCATTTCCCACAGTGTTCTACTGGAGAAACTGGCTGCTCATGGCTTTGACGGGCGTACGTTTTGCTGGGTGAAAAAGTGGTTGGATGGCCAGGCCTATAGAGTTGTGATGAAGAGAGTTTGCGGCTGGTCACAAGTGGTGTCCCCCAGAGCTCAGTACTGAGGCCAGTTCTGTTTAATAGCTTTCTCAACAACCTGGATGGGATAATCAAGTGCACCCCCAGTAAATTTGCAGGTGACACTAAGATGGGCTAGAGTGTTGACCTGCCTGAGGGCAGAAACGCTCTACACAGGGATCTGGACAGGCTGGATCAATGGGCCAAGACCAATGGTACAAAGGCCAAGTGCCAGGTCCTGCACTTGAGTCACAACAACCCCATGCAGTGCTACAGGCTCCAGGAAGAGTGGCTGGAAAGCTGCCCGGCAGAAAAGGACCTGGGGGTGTTGGTCGACAGATGGCTGACTATGAGCCAGCAGTGTGCCCAGGTGGCCAAGAGGGCCAATGGCATGTACTAGAAATCGTGTGGCTAGCAGGACTAGGGAAGTGACCATCCCACTGTACTCGGCAGTGGTGGGGCCACACCTCAAATACTGTGTTGAGTGTTGGGCCCCTCCCTACAACAGGGACATTGAGATTCTGGAGCGTGTCCAGAGATGGGCAATGAAGCTGGTGAGGAGTCTGGAGCACAAGTCTTATGAGGAGCAGCTGCGGGAACTGGGGTTGTTTTGTCTGGAGAAAAGGAGGCTGAAAGGAGACCTCACCACTGTCTACAACTACCTGAGAGGAGATTGTAGTGAGGTGGGCGTTGGTCTCTTCTCCCAAGTAATAAGCGATAGAGGAAGAGGAAATGGCCTCAAGTTGCACAAGGGGAGGTTTAGATTGGATATTAGGCAAAAGGGTTATCAAACATTAGAACAGGCTATCCAGGGAAGTGGTTGAGTCACCATCCCTGGGGGTATTTAAAACACATGTACATGTAGTGCTGAGGGACGTGGTTTAAAGGTAATTTGGCAGTGCTAGGTTAACAATTGGACTTGATGATCTTAAAGGTCTCTTTCAACCATGATGATTCCATGATTCAATGATTCCAAGTCACAGCACCAAAGCCTTCTGCAGGACAGGTTTGAATTTAGGAGTCATGGCTGAAAGTGCTAAATGATTTACCCACCTGTCCTGCAGGTGTAAAATTTTGATAGCTTGTTAAGTGTTTGGGCATCTTTTTATTTTTATTGCCTTGGAATTTGTATTTCTCAGCTTGTGTTTTCTGAATTTTCAATTTTCACGAGCCCGGGAAGGAAGGCAGGAAGGCAGGAACGCAGGAAGGAAGGAAGACAGGATGGAAGGCAGAAAGGCAGGCAGGCAGGAAGGAAAGAAGGAAGACAGCAAAGGGGAAAGGAGGAGGGGAGGGAAGTGTAAGGGAAGAGGCAGAGGGAAGGGGAAAGGGGTGAAGAAGAGGGGACGGAAGAAAAGGGAATGGAAAACGGAATTAGTATAAAGTACAAAATTACCAGCTTTGAGCAGCTCCAGTTATTGGCTGTCTGATAGTATTATTTTTTTCTCAGACTTGGTTTTATGACACTGAACGTCCAAACAGAGACTCCTGGATGGGCATTTAATAAGCTCCTATAGGTGGAGCTTCTGTTACTGACCACGGTCTGTTAAGCTGTCTCAGCTGTGACATTAAATTTCATAGTTTAACCCATCCTGCAGTGAACGATGAAGGCCACATGGGGGTGTGTAGAGAAAGCGATAGATTAAGACGATGCTTAAAAAGATATGATAGAGTGAAATCACAAGGTTTGAGATTTCCTTCTTGACTCCTGTTTATTCTCCACCACAGCTGGAGACCAGTGGGACATCTTCTTGATGACCTCCTGCTCTTTTCTAATGAAGCTGGCTGTCAGGCAGGCTGATCTTGGCCACCGTGTGCCAGGTGAAATGTCTCAGGTCCTCAGCAGTGATCAGCAGAGCACAGAGCCATCACTGTTTAGCACTGGCACTTTCTAGATTCCATTACAAATGAGACTGTCTGCCCAGGTGCTGAGGTCTCTGAGTTTATGAGGACAGCGGGCTAATATAATTCCAAATGAAGCTGAGGGGGTGGTGGGTAGCGAGAGATGCTGTCTGGATATTGTGGCAGCAGTGGTTTAGAGGAGGCTGTGGTCAAGCTAAACCTCTTGTTTCACTCATTCTTTTCACAGGTGATTTCTAAATTACTCTTACTTTACTGATAGTCACACTTTGTTTAATACTGAGGTGTAGGTGAAGCACTCAGTTTAAGTGAAAACATTTTGTAATTCGAGTGATGCATTAGGTGCAGATGAAATAGAATGGTAAACTCAGAGGTCACTGTGTATATTAAGCAAAAAGAGACCTGATGTTGCCAGCATATATTCCTTATCCAACATGTATTTTGAGTGTTGCTTAGTGTGATGTTTGAGTAAACCTGCAAACTCCTTCTTTTCCTAATACATTACTTATTGACTAATGGGCTGCTTCTGCTGTAAGTGTCAAAGTTAGCACATATAAAGTTCCCTTCATTAAAGCCCCAAGACAGTATGCATGTGCTGGAATAATGCCACATGTAAACCATTTAATGGGCTGCTGTCCCCTTCTTCCATTAGTAAACTAATCTTTTGAGAAAAAAGGCAGGCAGGCTTCAGAACACACCGCAGTTTCTGAAATCTGAAAGAGTCCTTTTTCATCAGTATTTGGAACACAAGCAAGCTTGAAATGCATTGTGCAGCCGAAGTTCTAAATTTCAATGATTTCAAGGCTCAGGAAACTCAAAATGGCCTTACCAAAACATTGTTTGTAGTGCGTGGTTCAGAACTGTTGTCAGAGCATTCAGAATGAAATGCTTTATTGTGATACAAAATGGGCTCAATGTGCTGACAAAGTCCGATGAAAATCAGAGCATTCCCAAGAAACAGTTTGACTTTTAGCAACTGAACTTTCTGATACAGCAGGTTCCGTGAAATTTTTTAGCCAGCTCTGGCAGGAAGGGTGTAAGGGCAGTTTGCATTCCTTTTGCTTGTTGAACCCCACTGTATGCTCCTTGGTCAATGTTCCCGTTCCTGTTAGGATCATGGTGGTATGTTGGCTATGAGTTTGCAAAATGCACTTCAGTTCAGAAAGAATCCTCTATTATGTATCTGGACCTTCTACCTATGCTTTTAAATAGAAGCTGAAAGTAAAAGAAAAGTAAAAAACAATTTAATAGTCATAAGTTCTGTTTTGACTGCAGATGCCATTTTTCCAGGGTATTTAAGCACTTGGTGGGAACACAATATTTCGGACACTACGCATGCCAAGTCTCTTTGAAAATGTGACCTTTTGGATCATACTAGTGCTTCTGAACAAACTGCATACTCAGTGCTGGGACATAGCCAGCAGACAGGTGCTGCCGTTCTGTACTGCAGTTCACTCTTCTGGAATTGCTTGCCTGTGTCCACTAACTACGCAGCAAAGGGCGCTTTCCTTGTCTGAAGCACCTCTATTGGGTGGGCTGGCTCCCAGGATGGCTGGTTTTAGAAGTAGCTCTTTCCTGACCTAATCTGCCACCCTACCATGAGTTGGAAACCCCTCTTTACATGTGGCCTCTCTTGATGACAGACTTTCTAACTTGTCTGTAATTCTTTTTAAGCTATTTGTATGTGGAAGTGAATACTTACCTTCTCCTGCTTTCTTAGATGACTTTCACCTAATCCCCCCCAGGTTTCTCTGAAATCTGACCTCTTCTGAAGAGCTGCTAGTACTCTAGGCTTTGAGGCTGCGTATTCTAGCTCCTGACTAATGTGCATGTAAAGGATTAGCGATACCATTTTTGTTGCTGTGTTCCTCCAGCTGTTTGAGCTCATTATGATTGAGTACAGAACAAATGAGAAGAAAATATTTACTAATATATCAGTTATAGCTTGAAAGTTTTATTGCCAATAAAACATCTCAGAAAAATACCCTATTAAAGATTCTCAGGGAGTCTGATGTGGTAATGAAGTGGAGAGTTGCATTGCTCCAGGACTTGCTTGGCTTCCGTTAGGCAGCTGTGAGTCATCCTGTTCAAGTACAACACAACTGTGGGTCCAGAATGTTTGTCTGATATAGATTACTAAGATGAGGTAATGTTCGATTGTTTATGGAGAAAATTAATGGAGGTTTCATATGGCTGGGCATGTGTTAATGTCACGTGGGGCATTACGTAACTGGAGTCGTATTTGCAATACAGCTGGATAGTTTTTGTTGCTATTGTCAAACCTGAACATAAGGATTTTATTGAAAATGGTTTCATGGGCAAAAACATCTTCTTTGGGGTATGTACAGGCATATGCTGGTGTGTATTACTTAATTCCTGCTTCTGTTTCCAATACCAGTAAAGTTTAGAGCTTGCCATTATGAAATAGATATAGACATATAAAAGCAGGTAGTGAGTGTTTGCTAACTCTGTTTCATAGTGGGGTTAGCCAATGTTAACAACAGTTCACATAGCATTAACAAATACAGCATTTGCCATTGATTGTAAATTAAACTGTTTCCTTCATTATTTGGTCAGATTTAGTGAGTGTATATTATACTCATTTACCAAGCAGTAAAGTGAAGGATGAAAAAGGTTAAGGAAGAACTGTTGTTACCTGTTACTGAAGTACATAGTTGTGGAGAATTCCTCCTCCCACACCAGACTTTGTAAAGAGGACATACTCCCTGAAATTCCAGATTTTATTAAAAAGGCACTGAAACTTGCCCTGATGGGTTACATGTCCGACATGCTATGTATTGCTCTAAGCCAAGGCTTTGCTTAAAAAGGAATATGTAGTCACTCGGTGTATACTCACACAGCGAGACTGTGCCAGAGTGAGCGCTGCTTGCCAAAATACAAAGTGTACAAGCTGAATGCTGAATGAAACTCATAGATAGAAAATAATTTCTCTGTTGGAGGTGAGGTGGATGGGAAGCTTGCTGTAGTTTATAGCTTGACAGTGTGGTTAAGGTAAAGCTATGCTATTCTGCCACCATTCTGCTGGTGAGGAACAGACAGTGATCTGCCTCCAGGTCGGATGCTGGGGGCTTGGGGATGCTCAGCTGCATGGGAGGTGAAGAAACAGACACGACCTGAGCCTCCAAAGAGTTTCTTGTGAAAAGATGGGCAATCCAGATAGATAGGTTATCTTCCTGGATAGTGAGAAACCTTTGGTACAAATGGTTATTTCTAATGGTGTTCAAAATGAGAAAATGTAGATTTATTGTTTGATTTATGGAGTGGGACATACTGAAATCATTCTGTTCTGTTTATAACACCTTCACTGACTGCACCTTGTTGTTACTGATAGGGCCAAATCCTAAACTCGAGTAAATCAGCCTGCCAACTTCAAAGTCTCTGATCCTCAGTATTTCAAGTAAGTGAGAAATGATCCTGAGGGAGAAATATTGTCACAATAGCTTTTCTGGGAGATGATCATACTTTGATGAAAGAATGTAGGCTGATGTAAAGGCTGGAAAAGGAAAGACTTCATAAGATCCATGAGAGAATTATGTCCCCAAAAAATACCATGGGACTACAACTACATACAGCAAAACCTTTGATCTAACTGTAATGGGAAAGATGACCAAACTCAGTTCAGAGTGGCTTTTATTTTAAACACTTAGTGGCCAATGGAGTTAAAATGACATTAAGATTTGTTAAGTATGAATGAAAGTGTTGCAGCTTACCTCCTGAAATCTCAGTTTCTGAAAATTTCATCCCTCCTTACTTCAAGCTTTGTTGTCAGGTGTTTCAGGTTTGGGTTGTTTTTGTTTTTTCTTGCAGTTAGATAACTGATCAGTTGGAAGGAAATAAGTTTATTGCAGAAAGATTGGCATAAGTCTTCTTTAAATAATCACTTGCAGGCTAAATCTGTCTTGGGTGCCAAATTATTAGAAAATGCATATACCTGGAAGCTGCAACTTTCTTGTCCAATTTTAATAGTCTTAAGTGTCTGGGGCCTGAAGAGATTTGTGCCTGGTTTCTTTGCTTTCATGGATCATTTAAAATCAACGGCACTGTATAGTTGTATGTAATAATGGATGGAGTTATTGTTTCAATGCATTTAGGCATTAGAGAAAACCAATCATTATTACAAGGAGAACAGAGCCCAGATCTACTGGGAGAAGGGCACGGAATCTTCTTTGGCATATGGGGTTGATCAGACAAATTAGGCTTTGCATTAGGCACTAGATGGAACCCAAAATTTTTAAAATTGGGGATAGCAGACCAGTGAATTCCTGTCTCCATTATCCATATCATTAAGGACTCTTTTAAATCATGTGTGTGATCAGAAACCCACGAGAGCACTGTGATCCTCAAAGGAGAGTTTCAAAGATATAAATTACAACAATTTCCCATCACTTTTATGTGTCAGATATGTTTTAAAGAACAGACCCCTGTGCTCAAAGCTTGGCACTGAGGGGTTTGCTATGGCCCTGGGGCTGGTGGCCACAAAGGGAACTACTGTCGTTGGAGGGGAAGTGTCCTTTTCTGGATATGGCCATTGGTGGAGGTTTGCTACTCTCCTTTGCCAGCAGTGTGTTTTCCTATGCAACATTTCTTTACCTGAGCTAAGAGCAGTGCCACAAACTGGCTTCATATACCACTTGTCGTTTTCCTCATTTCCCACCCTTTCGAGAAACTGCCTCCTCGTTTTTGCATACCTCTTTTTTTTTAGACACAGGTAATCCTCTCATTTTCATACAAATCTTCGTGGCTTAATTTTTTTGGTCAGCAAAATACTTATGCCAATTTAGTCTGAACAACAAGAACAAAAGCTGGTGGGAAAGTAACGAGTCTATTGTTACTTCCAACACTGTCTCTGTAGAGTTTAGTAGCTGTTTTGCTTTTATCCTTGCTTTTTGAGTCGCCAGTTGTTTTTCTTTACATAAGATTGTGTGGGAGCTCTGGTATAAACAAAAAGACAATTGACGAGTCAGAAAAGTACGATGGTTTTCAAGCAAATTTTAAAAATTAAGTTATGGTTTACCCTATAAAATAAATTACCAGTAATGTCCTAGTAATAGTAAAAGGTTACCCACTTCAACCTGTCTGGCTTAAGTTTAGAATTTTATGCTTCTTCTAGAATTCAATATAGACTTTCTTCCTTTCTGGCGAGATCCTAAACCTACTCTAAAATACTTGTTCCTGTTTATACTGTTGCAGTTGCAACACAAATTATCTGTCTATATCTATATCTAACCTCTATGTCTATGTCTACATCTACATCTATATAATTTAGCAATTAGGGATTGCTGTGGTAGGAGGATTTAGAAGACTGAACAATCAGGCCAGTTTTAAACTTTATTGAATTCATTCATTAACAATGTACTTGGTGCTGATGGGTAGCTCTTACACAGCATTTATCAATACCTGTACATATACAAAACTATTAGCTTAAACAATTGTATTCTAAATTAGGTGTGGGTTTTATAGTATCATGGAGCTGATGCCATATAGTGAGTCCATATCACTGGAGTCCCTGATGGTTGCTTGTCCTGAGGTCAAGGTGAGCAGGCTTGAGAGTTACTCAGTGTGAAAAATCAGAACTAAACTGAATTTTTTTTTCTTTCTCCTCAAGTTGTCCTTTCCCACACCCATATTTATGCAGTTGTCCTCCCTATCGGTAAGGGGCAGGGTTTCTTTCCTGCTCACTAGTTTACTTATTTTGATCTCTTTTGTCTTCCCACTCATCCATCTTATGTAACTTTACCTGCTGTTGCCTTTTGGATGATCACACTACTCACATCCTTATCTAAAATTGTGCCTGGCTCACAGTATTACAAAAAACTTACATGCTATTGTTATACCGTTTTATAGTATGTCCACCTATATTCAAGTGTAATGCAAGATAATACTGATTTTATCCTGATTAGTACATCTGTGATTTGTAGGTGAGACAGGCCTCTGCTTTGGCGAGACTACTGACACGCCTATGAATATGCACTCCTTCCTCACAGAGCTGGAGGACTGCGGTTAGAGCAGAAAGCTTTCTCGAGAATCCCAAAGTTTTTCCCTGGGTAACTTAAAGAGTGAGAGCAGTTGGGGTATTAACTGTGTGGTCCAGAGGAACAAGAATGTCTATAGCAAAATCTGTGTTAGAGAGGTTTGACTGCTTAGCTGGATGACTGTCCTGAGGAAAAATGAAAAATACTGGTTTATTAAACTGCATAACAGTGCTGTTGCCATTTTTGTTTGCACAATGAATCAAATGTAATAAATTAAACATCTACAAGTATATTTTAAAATTGATATTTCAATATTGCATTTTGGAACTGAGTTTTCCCACATCTAATTAAAACTTTTCCAAAATTTGTCCAAGAGTAACTTTGTTACAGCTCTCAGAATTTTTTTCTCCCATTTTTATGTCTGACCATGAAACTGAAAATTGTTCATGTGGCCTAGCCAGTGGAGATCGCAAAATTTAAGCCAATAGGCACTAATTGATCTGTTTCTTTAGCAAACAATTTCTACTACATTAAATATGACCAAGACTGTGTTTAATGAAGTGCTTGTGACAGTAAGTACAGTATGAGCTCATGTTTTATTTAATAGAGGATTAAAATAGAGGATTAAATATTTGCATAAAATGAACATAAACTTTCTGGAACTCAAGATCATTTATAGGGATTTTTTTGTGAAAGAGAAAAGACACCCAAGGCAACTAAAGTGCAACCCAAAATATGTGCAGTACACTGAGTTCTGTAATAAGGGATGACCCTTTGTGTCCTCTGCTGTTTCCAAAAGATGGCAACATTTTGAATGGGAGAATCAAGTCAATGAGTTAATTAGTTTGCAATCTATTTCTGTTTTCTGTAACCAAAAATATTCAGGATGACTGAAATATGAGATGAAAGTTGCACTGTACAGATTGACAGGTTTTCTTTGTGTGTGTGCGCGTGCACTATAAATAGGAACGTACCACTTTAACTTCTCAGCAGGGAATAAAGTTTCAGCATTTTATACAAGTCAATGAGCATTGCACAAAGTGATGACTATATACTATGACATAGTGACTTCTTTGTGTTTCCCTCAGCAGTATTTTTTGTCACTCTGGTACTTTAGAATCATATTTACTTCGAAGTTGAGACTGCCATAAGACATATAAGGTTCTGCAGTCTCACTCAAATGTTTGCCATGTTATGAGCAATGGGTACCAGACCATCATTCTGAACTGGCTATTCCACTGTACTGACTTGATTGTTAACCAAGAGACTGGGCATTGTAGGGAAGTTTTTCCTGCATTTATTGGGCAAATCCAATAAAAAGGGCTCTTTTGAGGTCTGTGTGTCATAAAGGACATGGCCAGGTTGGAAGGAACCTGGATCCCAGTTCCTGCAATAACTGGGAAAACGGTTTCTGTGGTAGGTCTGCCATTGGCTGACTTTTTGATTAATGTCACCCATCATTTCTCTGAGATATGTTCCCTGTCCCTGCCAGTGTGCCTGACAGGAGGCTGCTCTGCAGCCCTGAAAGTATGACCAGAAGGAGCCTACAAGTGGTTCCCTACAAGGACGATGTGGCATAACTAAAAAAAATTGGTGGACAAGACAAGAAGCAGTCAGATTCTCTGTGAGAACACATAACTCCCCTCACTGAGTCAGGGCTGAACCTGCTTTTGAAGTTACAGCCTTGACTAGGAAAAAAGGGAGTGGTCAATGTAATTGCCAGCATTTCATTAATGAGGTGTGAGAAAAGTTCATTACCTGCTCTGAACTGCATTGTAGACATACATATATCCCTCCATGCTGGCACACCTCTGGTGCCTGTGTCATCCACTATCTGTAGTCAGTAAGATTCAAGTGAAGAAAAATAATTTTCAGTTTATAGGGCTGTGAAGAGAAAG
This sequence comes from Charadrius vociferus, assembly GCF_000708025.1. Lineage (NCBI taxonomy): Eukaryota > Metazoa > Chordata > Aves > Charadriiformes > Charadriidae > Charadrius > Charadrius vociferus. Next base: position 474,772 of record NW_009648063.1, read on the forward strand.
AAAGTCCTGAGCAGGACTAAATGCTGTTTTCCCTCAGCCTTCTGTGAGGGAAGGTGAAGCCAGAGCTTAGAGAGGGAGGTAGTGCCCTCTTTGGTGTTACAGGATGGTTATCATCCACGAGCATAGCAATTCAGTGTCTCCATTTGAAGTCTATTCTATTATCAGTCATTTCAGCAAGTACTCTGTCTTTTCTGGGTTGGAGAGCAGAGCTGGGTGTGTTAACAGTTTCCTTGTACTCTGAGTGTTCCTTAGCAAGCTCTCCGAGAAATTTGGAAATGTAATTAGTACTTAGTGGAAAAAAGTTGGAAATTTAATTTAACTTATTGGAAATTCAATTAGTACTTACACTGGGACAGCTGTAGGATCTATGTTCTGTTAAACCAGCATCAAAGACATGAAACCCTGCAGCTTGTCTGAGCCACTGGTCCTTTTCAGAAGATACCAGGCTGTGCTGTTCATACCTCCTCCTCCTCCAGATTATCTGAGCATGCTGATGCAATGGGAATCTTTCACCTGCTCTCCCCCTCAGCCAGGGCAACCTCTGTGGTTTTCTAGGAAGCACTGAGTTCTCTGATAAGTCAAAAGTGCCATCAACAGGCAAATGCAGTGATCTTTCGTACAGCATTTACAACCTGTACCCCAATGTCCCATAAAGGGTTTTCATTTGTACAGGAAACTCCACAGGAAACATTGGTTTTTACTTGAAAATGAATCGCTTGTTGCTTTGGTAATGATTTGCAAGCATATAAAAGGCAGTGTACTTCCCTTTGGCTTTGACTTCTAAATTATCCTGTGAAATACTTTTACTGACCTTGCTTTTTTTCCCCGTATATGAAAGGATGGTGGTACTTACTCCCTGTGAGAGCCTGCCTTCATTCCTCAGACTAGTCCATGTTAGTCTGTCTCTCTGGCTATACGTAGATGAATGTAGGTGTTATAGAGGTGTGTTTCTATATGTGTACCTTCTGGGAATGCAAGCTGAGCCTCACTACCCGTTGGACCCAGGGCATTAAGTCGTGACAGCCTTGACTGTGTCAGGCTGCAAGGTGCAGCAGCTCCTAGTATGTACCTTTTGCACTTTTAATTTACTGATGTTTCTCTCTCTTAGCTCTTTTATCAGTTATTCAACTTTTCAGGTATTTTGATGTTTGGGAAGACAAAACTGTTTCAGTGCCTGACTTCCATCCTTGCAGACTAATGGTCTGAAATGACATTGCTGCCCTAACTGCCATGCTCCACTCCCCACATCTTACTTTGTTTCCCCTTTGCATATTGTTGTGTGCAAGTTTTTGATTAAGTTTTGTTCCCCAACGTGATTTTCTCCCTAAATAAGTGCATGCTACCGTTTACATAATGGTCTTGTGTAGTCCCTTGTGGGCTGAATGTGAATTATTGACGGGCCAAGTTGCATCTGAGGTGAGAACTTGCTTATTGTGAACAAATATGCGGTTTTTTGGCTCAAATCAAGTGCCCAGAAGAGAAAATCCTCTTATGATGCTGCTGACTCTTGCACTGGTTTTGGTAATGATAGTCAGAGCTTAGCAGTATCTGCTAATATGATCTGTGGGGTATATAGGTCAGAGATTTTTAAAAGCAGCTCCTGAAGGTCATTGCAGACCAAATGGCTCTAGTCAGTGGTTTGCCATCATTTTCTCATCATCATTTCCTTTGATTTCTGCTTTCAATTTGATAACCTTTCGCAAGGTTTCCCTGACCTAGCTTATCCAGCCCTATGTATTCTCTTATCTTAAAACTGTTCAGTTTAGCTGGCTCTTTTTGAAGGACTGCTGGGTTTTTTGCTTTCGTTTCTTTCATGTTTTCTTGAAACTGTATCAGAAAAAACATCATATTTGAATTGTCTTTTTTTTCAACTGTCTCTCTTTGACCTGAATTGTTTAGTTCCTCTTCTAATATTTTTATGTAATTGCAGCTTTATGTCTTGACTTCAGCAACATTTCTTGATTTCAGCGTATGTAATCTCGGACAACTTCTCCAGCTTGTCCCTATTAAAAGGACTTTCTAGTTTTGACTGACACTGAGTGTTACTGATCATGGATGAAATTTGTGCTATCTCCACATGAATGTTTTTTAACTCACACACTCTTAGTGCTTGCAAACATTCAGGTGGCTCGTGGCAATTTTTTTCAAAAACAACTTGCAGTAGATTGATCTATTCTCTGCAGGTTGATCACTGAGGCTGAGTCATTGCAAGTCAGTGTCTCCTGGCTAATTTGGTAAGTGTCGTGCTCTAAGGTCAGGGTCAGTTTAAAAATCTTCATTATTTTGGCTATCTCATTGGAAAACTTTTACAAACTGAGTGACTATTCTTTGCATAGATTACAAGTTTTTAGGGTGGCACAGTCCCTTCTGTCTGCAGAGTGTTTAGTTTAGCCCTGGTTTTGACTGGATCACTTTGCTACTCCTGCATCAGTCAATAATAACTCTCTATAAAGCATCAATCATAAGTGTGCAGAATAACCCTTTGAAATGTGTGGTGGGGATAAAATATTAAGATGAATTAAACCCTTCTTCCTGTTACTCTCTCCAGTCTTTTGGTCAACCAGATCCTTAGCTTGTGCTGATAAAATCCTATTTTATCTGGAAAGAAGTTTGAGGATCTATTGCAAACATCACTGGAATTAATGGGAAAAAACACCATGATTTAGATTGTACAGCCTTTGGGGCATGCACTGCAATTTTAGTCAGGTTTGAATGGAGCCAAACACAAGGAATCAATACTGGCTTCACTTCCTTGATTCGGTGCCACAGGGCAAACAAGTAATTAGTAGCTGATGCCAGTGGTGTGACTGCTCCACTTCAAGTAACATATGAGAAGACATTATAGGAGGAAATATTTAAGTTCATAGTGCAATTTGTAAAAGCCTTTGTTTGAAGAGGATTTTTTTTTTTCCCAGACAACGTGAACTGAAAATGTAAAGGAGATGGCAGCAGTAAGATTGCACTTGGCATGGTGAATGATCAAAATCTTCAATTCCTACAGCTTCAAATTCTTACTGCACTTATATACTATTGACATAGTAACCTTTTAATATTTTCTTGCCATTTAGTGATAAATAATCGCCCTTAAAGAGCTACTTGGAGTTAACTGCCTTCTTTCAATGACATTGTTTATCTTTATTAATTTCTCTTCCAAGGCTATTTGGCAATCATATAGCAAGGTAGCTAGGATTTCAGAGTTCATTGATAAAGAAAATTCAGGCAATATGATCTTCCTCTGGACACACTCAGGACAGTGGTGACCTGAGAGTTCACTGTGGAAGAAATTTCCTTCATGGTGGCATGATCTGAGTCTTTTTGGTATCCTCTAACTGGCTGACAAAAAGACAAAAGTCACATATCCTAAGAAAAATGGAGGAACAGAATGTCTTAGCAATAAAGGTTTGAGCTCAAATGAGAAAGTTAAATACCTTTTGTTTCATCTAGAAAAGATTACTTTAATGTGTAGAAATTGATAAAGAGGGAGTGGAAGTATTAATTTATTCTGATTATATAGTGCCAGATGCCTTGGAGTGCCTGACAAATTTAACAGAGAGCTTTAACTGGAAATTCATTAGGATTTAAAATTTTGTTTGAACCAATGAAAGTTCCCTTCTTCTGGCAGGTCTCCAGAGGACTTTGTGTCCATCTTTCGTATAAGTAAGCATGAAACATTTTTTGACCGAGCATGCTAGAAATTGCTGCCTCTTCCATGGTCTTCTAAAGGGCATTTCTGAACACCACTCAACCTGCAGCAGCAGTCATCTCTGCCGAGTTGAGACATCCATTCCTCCAGCCTTGGAAATGCCCATTTCACAAACCAAGGCAATGGAGCAGGTCTTTCTCTCACTGTGAATGTTTATACTCTTTGTTGTAATGAGGTTTGGAAACCATGGGGAACAACTGATCTTCCTCCAGTCACTCCTTTCTTCTCTGTCTGTTCCAAGTGTTACTTGTCATGCTCCTTCCCATCTTTTTTACAGTTTGTCAGCTGCTTAGCTGACCTAAGACCATCCTTACTCTAAGATATCCGATTTTAGGGTTTGTTTTGCAAAATGCTCCTTTATCCTTACACTTGATCTGACCGGATTTTGCACACATCAGGAAGAAGTCTTTGTCAGATGCTCATGCTTCAGAGCATGCACCTTTAGATAATTTTAAAATATTTGAACAATTTATATCTGAAGAGCTTTTCTGCAAATTATTAGGAATAACCTTATGTTATGTCAGACATCAGCCAGCCCTGTTTCTGGTGATGAGGTACTGTACATATGCACAGCAGGAAAGTTGCCTGACCAGGAGACCAGGAAATCTAAGTAGTTAAACACACTGAATACAGGCTGTTGCTAGTGGTTAGATGGGAAGTACAGACAAATAATTCAGTCTCCTTCCATTTATGTCAGTTGTGAGTGGCTGCTAGACTAAGATTTAACTTTCATCTCTTTCCCCTTTTCCCAATTTCATTTCTGTAACTGTTAGGACTGTTGGGAAAAAAAAAGCCTGTTCTCCAGTTCTTCAGTGTAGTGTTTAGCACCTTGCCACTGTTCACATGTCATAGTTGGAGTAAGAGCACGTATACTGCTGTCAGGATTAAGGGAAAGGCAGTTCATTCCTCACTTTTGCAAGGTATTCAGCCTTTTCTGGATCTGTTTTAGTGACAGTTTTTAATATGGTGGGATTTCGTGTTTGTGTGAACGCTTGTTTTTTCCTACACCTAAGACCGAGGTATAAACCTGTCTGGAAACTCAGAACGCAATCAGGTTTGTCAAGCACGATTTAGCTTTGATGAATCTGTCCTGGCTTTTCCCAGTCATGTGCTTCATTTGACTTGTGATAGCCCCCAGGAGGATTCATTCTGTAACTTTCTCAGGAACTGAAGTTAGACTGGTGGTCCTATAATTTCCTGGATCCTCCTTTAAGCCCTTCTTGTAGATGGGGGTGACATTAGCCTTCTTACAGTCTTCTGGGACATCTCCCGAACTCCAAGACTTCTCAAAGATTATGGAAAGCAGCCTCACAATGATGTCAGACAGCTCTTTTAACACTTTTGGGTGGATAACGTCAGGGTTCATCGATTTGTATGGGTCAAGCTCCTATAATAGTTTGCATACCAACTCTTCCTTCACTGCCAGTGGCTCTGTGTTTCCATCAAAGTGGATTTTTGTTCTCAAGGCCTGGGGTCCGACAGTGCTGGTAAAGCCAGAGGTGAAGACAGTGTTGAGAACCTCTGCCTTTTCAGCAGTTGGTGAATAATTCACCTTTCCTATTTAACAGTGGGCCAATATTTTCCTTCTGGTTCTGTTTGCTGCTTATGTACCTGAAGAACCCTTTCTTGTAGTTTTTGACATCTCTGGCCAAACTCAATTTGAGCTGACCTTTTGTTTTTCTAAGTGCATCTCTGCACACCCATGCCACTACAAGGCAATGCCCTTGTAGTTCTCAATGGTTATTTGTCTGCTTTTCCATCTCTAGCTCTTTTTTGTTCTATTTGTGGTTTCTCATGAGACCTTACTGAAGGGTGAGTAATTGAGAGAGATCTACCTTTTCTTTTGAAGCCCTCAGTTAGCAGAAGCATCCCAGTTATACAATAACTATTTATTTTCTAATTGGTCTGTTGAGTTTTACCATGGACTTCCCTGTTGCCATGGAAACTACTGAGCATGCAGAGATTGAGCTGTCTATGTCCAGAAGCCACTCATCAGATGGTAGCCATGTTAAAAAAAAAAAAAAGTATTTCAAAGGTGACAAGGTACAACCTGGAGCTGTGTAAGGCTAATGAGGAAAGTAGGAGAAAGGAGATTCTTTGTCTTCGTGTGGTAACTCCCCAGTTTTCACTTTCTTCCTTCAGAAGATTTCATGAACAGAATATGTAGATGCTGCAACTGACTGCCCTCAAGTGCTGTTTTCTACTTCCAGCTTTCCTTCAGAGATGAGATCATTTCTGTCTAGCTGTGTATAGCGCGCTCTGGTCACAAGGACATAAAACATGACAGCAAACAAAGTTTCATGTAACTATACTCTACTAGCATGTGTGTGTTTTCAAAATATTAGTTTAAGTGAAAAAGCCTGGATTCTTGTCTGAAATGCAGGCTTCATCAGTTATAAGCTCTTTCTGACATCATGCCAGAAGTAAGTGGATGACTTCTGAGATGAAGGAAATCTGAGGTAATCTACTTAATTCCCCTGGCCCCCCAAAATCTATTAATCTATAAACACAGTCACACATTATGTGCCTTTGCTACAATATGACCAAGTAGTTGACAAATGATCTTTATGTATGGAAGCTGTTAGCACTGGGGATGGTAGAGAAATCCTTTGTGATATGGGTGTGACCAGAAAGGCCCTCAGTATTTCCCCAAACTGTACAGTTTAGATGTCCTTACACAGATTTAGAAAACTACTCTGAAGAGAGGGACCTGTGTCACACAACGCATGTGTCTGCCTCTCGGGGACTGGACTGGAAGCTGCTGAGCACAGAGCAACTGAAAATGAAGTCATGGTGTTTGAACACCTCCTCAAATTTACAGGCAAAAGAGGCTCTTCCCTGAGGTGCGCGTATGCTCCACAGCTTCTCTGGCTGTCCAGACAGGCAGGAGGGATGGACACGCAGGTCAGAATGCTAGGAATTAATCCCTATTAGTTTACCCAGAGATATTTAGCTAACTGAATGCCTGTGTTTGAAATTGAAGCCCCCGTATGCAGTACTGAAAGTCTCAGCTTTGATTTGAGCTATACAGAAAATTTTGACCTTTAAGAAGTGCTGACTTGACTGGTTGTCACATGGCTGTTAGTGGTCCTTGGTAGCTGGTTGTTAGGTGAATTGCTTGGAAAAGAGTAGAGAAGTATTTGCACATCGTCAGCTCAGTGTTAATATAATTATCCTTTTCTTCTGAACTAAAGGAATGGTTTAGCACAGTGCTCACAGAGTAGGAAAGATGCTCTTCTGAAGAGCAATAAAACAAAGATTTTTATGATTCCTGCAACAGAGAAAATAAAAAATGGAGAAGCATCCAATTCCTCTTTTTTAAAAGCTGTTAATAACTAGTAGCAGTAATACAAATGTAAAGAGCATGGAAAATGCCAGAAGACAGTTCTGAAGCACACGTTCCAGTTCTCTGCAGTCTGGAAGTAAATTCAAATGTGAAATGTATCAAACATAAGGGCTCAACAGGGAAAATGTAAACACTATCGTTAAGTTATTGAAGTTTAATTAGCTATATCCATAAAAGACAAACACAAATAGCAGAGCAAGGAAAAAAGTCTAGTTCATAATACATTGAAATAAACAGTATAATTTGAAGAAAACAAAGTGCATACTTACAGTGTGTCCTATATGTTTATTTAAAATGAAAGTTTTAGTTCAACCTGTTCAGAACACTCAAAACTCAGGTCAACGAATAAATCCATAGAAGTGAAGTCATAAACGTAAGATTTGAAGGAGAATTGAAGTCAGTCCACTTAGAAATGCTTAATAGATAGTTAAAATCAAGGAATTCTGTAAAGATAGCTCAACTTACGGATGTAACAAAATCTTCTGGTAGAATACTTTTTTTTCCTGATGCAAATACCTATTGTCAGTTGATTCTGTGCAATTATTGTTTAGGATTGCTGAATTCACGATAGCTCTAACTTGTGGCTATAAGGTGAGGTTTAAGATTATGTTTGGGAGCTGAAAGAACACTTGAATAGCTGTAGGTATGAATTCAGCTAGCAGGGTAATAACCAAAATTTGCATTTGAGAATGAGTGTTTTACGATCTATTTGGCCAAGCATGTGCAGTATAGTTTTATTGCATTACAGAGAAAACAGGAAATCACATACTTCCTCCATTCTAGACTGCTTTGAGTTCTGTGTAATTAGTAAATAACCATTGTTTTCATTTAGATAAGGAAACTAAGTTTTGGAAAATAAAGTCTGGAAGAAGTGTATCATCATTTGCATCATCATTGCCCTAATAAAACCAGTTGCTGACTTGCTGAAGGCCTCTGTGGAACTAGATACCAGGTCCTTCTCAGGTCTGGCTGCCTGAAGGAACTGGATTCAGTTGTCAGAAAAAAGCTGTGCTGGGACGTGAGGTTAGCGACAGTTTTGAGATAGATCTGTCTAGATCTTCTCCCCTAGTGATCTTAACCAAAAGACCATACACTCTTTAAATCTGGATGAGGTGTGACTTAGAGTATGCTTTATGAATAAAGAAAACTCTGAAGTGATTTAATCAGAACAAAACCAAAAGCTGTTTCCACCTCAATTGTCCTTGCCTACTGTGTCTTTAACAGTCTCTTGCTTCTATGTTTGGAGTCAGGCCTGAGAGCAGTAGTGAACCCTGAGCAGTTGACTAATCCAAGTGAGATGGTTTTTTCTTCATCTGTGAGGCTTGGCTGTATATTCGTGATTTCCCGTCACATCGTTATGCTTTATTTATGTGACCTGTAAGTTCCCAGAGCTGTGATGACTTTCTCATGTGACTGCAGCATGGTGCTTGCCCTGAATAGGCTCTGTTACTCCATGAGAAAAAGGAAGAATGTGTATTCTCTTTGTAAAGGCTTTGGCTTTGCCCTGCCTTCAGAAAGTGGCATAGCCTGCACTTTCAGAGCAGAGCTGTAGTGCTTGTGACATCTTCTCCTAAAGATTAAGCTGGAGAAGCAAATATGTTCAGACCTTCCTGTGGGTGAGGAGCCCTCCCATGGCCTGCCCTAGTCCAAGAGGGAGCAGGCTTTTCCTCTGGAGCGATCCCTGAGGGAGCATCCAGAGGCCCTTTAACACTGGTGGTGGGCTGACCTCCTTTCCAGGGTTTTCTTCCCAGACCCTGTGGCCTTCCTGCTGTTCTGAAGTTTGGCGCAGCCTCTAGACTCCTAAGATTTGGTGCAAGTCCTCTGTGTTACTTGTTAAAGGATTGTTTTTCTAGATTTTCCCTGCTCAGTTCTGAGCATGTGAAATTCACTTTCCCTTTCCTTTAGAAGCCTCTGGGACCATTTTGTATTATATATCAGTGTACTCTCTGGGTCTTAGTGTACCAGGTTGTCTTCAGAAGTACGTGGTTCACAGACAACATGCAAAACATAATACTTCATTTCTCGTGTTTTCTGTACGTTGAGTAAGCAAAGTACCATCTGGGGATTGTAACTGCTATTTGCTTACGTGGGTTATCAGAGCATGAAAATTGTTTCAACACCATGTCTCCAGTTTGCTCATTCTTTTGAAAACCATGTAAAATTACAAAACACTTTACTAACCTGTGTCTAAGTCATCCCTCTATTTCCTGCTCTTCGGCACAAGGATATTATCACGTGCACATGAACATTTTGGCATCCAAAGAACGAAGATGTCAGAGTTCAACATGTAGAAGCACAGTTATTTAGCAAAATTCCCCCAGGCCCAACTTCTGCTTAAGGACTCTCCAGGTACTTGATTCAAATATGGTCTGCAAAAAAACTTTCTTCTTCATCTCTTCACCTGTCTGACTTCTGCTGTGTTGGCATCTTCCTGGTCCTCCTTTGTTCAGCATGACCTTGCTGTAGTACTGGGCTGTCCATGATAACTGTCCAGAATTCCTGTGAATTTTTGCAGTTTTCTTTTTTTTTTTTTTTTTAAGTGAAAATCCCCTTTTGTTATCTTTGCCCCTCCTTTTCTGTGTCTCCTGGCTAATTCTGTTGTTTTCTTATTTCTTTAGGATGTTTTGATAAAACTGTTGGGAAAGAAAAGCTCTAAGTAGGTGATGTAAGAAGTTTGTTCTTAAAGTGAAGGAACCAAGGAATTTTAGAAGTTGGTAAAATTAACAACTGATCACATGTCCTAGAATGTTACCTTTCCCAAACAGTGTAAGTATTTGTGACAAATATGAGAAAACTGAGAAAAAGCACTGCTATACTTCTGAAGCATTTCCAGGTGCAGAAATGTGCCTATTTACTACACTGTTATACAAGCTGTTTTAAATGTGAAGTTGAAACTGGTCATGCTGTATGTACCTGATGACACTTTTGCTTCACATTCTGTTCAAGTTTGACATAATTCCTGGTTACTTTATCTATAATAAACACAGTTCTGTCATTATGTCTGAGGAAATTGGCACATAAGTAGGTTAATTACAGGTGGAATGTAAAAAAAAACCCCAAAGTAACAAACCCATCCACAATTCGTGGACTGGGAATATTGTGCTTCGTCATAATCTCTAATTTAAGTTTTTAAATGACCTATACCAAAACTCTCAACAGCACTTTGTGGATTAGGATGTGCTGAGGAGCAGCTGTGAGAATATAAAATCTTTCCTGTTATCAAGGACGGAGAGAACGGGAGAAGGAAGTAGTGAGGGAAAAGAGAGTAATTTGCTAAAACTTGATTGCTGAGCTTCTGTTATTTTTTTTCCATTGCTTTCTGTGATTGGGTCATTCATGAGGTGGCAGATGTCTAGGTACGTTAAACTAGAGCTAACCTGTAGTTTGGCAAATAGTTCTTGCAAACCTTTTGTAACAAAGAAAATAAGATCAGTTTTTTCATGAAATGCCACCCAAACGTTTTTCTCCCAAAATGTCCTGCTGTGCTGGCAATACTGATCTGCTTTTATTGAGAGATTCAGAATTCTTAAGCATAATTCTTTCCTCACTTAATAACTTTCAACTGAAAACCTGCCACCAACTCTAAGCAGTAGCACCCCTTCCCCTGACAGTATTTGCCTCTGTGTTCCAGATCTGCCTGAGGTATGCAAACATCACTTTTTCCTCAGGGCAGTTCTCTGGGTATTAATATGCATATGTCACCAGCAGAACCCACTTCACATGCACTTGTCTTCTTTTATCACCGTGCAAGATGCTCAGCTGCTGCCTGTTCCAACGAGCAGCCGCAAGAGTAGAAGAGGGCTCCTCTGAAATGGCCTTAATTACTTCAAAATGGTTGAGCCTGGCTCCAGATGAGTCAGAGCTGGCAAAGTGCCGTGTCAAAGGAATTAACTTATTCTAATAGCTGAATATGTAGTGGCTAGGTCTATTCATTTCTCTGAACCTCCTCAGCAGAAACTCCGGGTTATTATAATTTTTAAGCTTACTTTTAGCGCAGAATTTCCTCTCCTTGATTGTGAGCTTTTATGAATCATCCAGTAGCAGCCTGCGCATCAGTATGGAACTGACCAGGTTGGTTTGCAGCAGGAGCTACGGTACATTTCCTTCTAATGCCTTCATGCTTCTTACTTAATTCTTGTTTTGGGGAGTTGTTTTGCTTTTCTTCTGCTGCTACTGCATCATAATATCTCTGGAGTTTGCTCCAGGCACACCACAGAACTTTATAAAGGGTATGCTGGAATATTTCAGATCACCTCTGCTTCCTCCTAATTGCTCCATGCACTGTGAAGTCTATTTCTTTTCAAAATTGAGAGAGGGATATAGGAAAAGAACAGTAATTAGCTGTGAGCCAGAGGGCATAAAAGATGACATTTTCCAAGACAGATACACTGCCCCTCTTACAGCTAAAATTGTCATATTTCCATAGAAACACAATGTCTTCTAAAGCACCTGAGGTTCAGATCTTTCGTAAGAAAAAAGATAACTTAAAGCCGAGGAATTAAGACCCATGTGATGGTGCACAGGCAATGAGAGGTAAAAATGAAAGATGCCAACAAAAGCTTAACTTTAATACTGCCTGACTTCTGATTGGTTGAATTTTACCACCTTTCTGAAGGAATAATCCTTCTGTAAAGGAAAATAAGGTGTGGATCTCAAAAGATATAAATAGATAGATAGTCGTGGAGTATCTGTTGTATACAGTGTGTTTAGATGCAAGGTGTTGGTGGGGATCACCCCAAATCTGTTGTCATCACAGAGTGAGTTATAAGAGGTTAAACAGAGAAGACATTTCATAGAGAAGGATCTAGAGTGAGTTAACAAAAGGAGAGATTTTTGCTTGTTAGATGAGAAAATTATTAAATAACCAAACAAATGCAGAAAGTAACACCTAGATTAAAAAGAGACGCTCCTGGAAGAAAGTGAAACTGTTTCAGCTGAGAGGAAAAGACGGGTCATTTCATGAACAGGAAGGAATGACTAAGCTTTGGAAAGAAAGATCTGGTCTGTCTCAGTCCTACAGGTCTTCAGAAAGCCAGGTGAGCTGTACAAGCCAGAATACACCAGAAGAAAGAGACTTTCTTTAAGCAGTAAACAGAGATTCTCCAGCAAACTATGCTTTCAGAAAAATGATGAGTCTGTCTGCTGGTGGGGGAGGGATACCACTTCTGATTTAATTTAACCACAAGTAGTTTAAAAGCACTTTTTCCTTAATTTCTTCACTTAAGCCTCTAGCTGTTTTCTATACTGAATGTTATGAATAATTTTATTTGCATTTTAATTTAAGCTGGCTTGGGTTAAGAATGATTTCACAGTAAACTGGCTAGCAAGACATTCCTCACACAGCAGCACAGTGAATTTATAAGCCAGGACACTGGGACTCTACCTTCCTCCCTGCACATTGCATAGAGCATCTCGAGGATACCAGGATATGTCCCAATAGGAGTGAGTGAAGGGAAGTGGCATGAATCTTAAGAGGGTAATGAGCAGAGGTATCCAGGAAAGCTTTCTGGTACTTAGCAAATCACTTGGGAGCATTCTTTTCTACAAAGATTTTCCACAGTGTCATTAAAATTTTAACTAACAAGACCCAGAGAAGGGGAATTTTATATTGAGTATTCTGTCTTTGGCTCATGTTCTTACAGGAATTCAAATACTGCAGAGCATAGTCTCACCCCAAGGAGACAGGGAGCTGGTGTTGCCAGAGAGGAGGAGAGACTGGTAGAATTGATACAGTCCTCTGATGAGGTCAGAGAACTGATGTGCTTTCAGGTCTTGGGTTGCCTTTGGAGCTTTGTTTTTTTCAGTGTTGAAATATTTAGAGAGATGGGATAAATGCTGCTTACACTTATAACTTTCCTAATAATAAACATAGTTTATAGTCTGTCATCAGTAGTCAATTGATAGCCGCTGTTGCAGCAAGAGCTAAAGATTACATTGAAGGTAGTTCAATAGGTGTCTGCCATGCAAACATTCTAGGCGGAGGGCAGAGTCTCAAGCACTGGCGTATGTTCTGTCACGTAGTTGCAAGGACAAATTTAAGGTCTGATGCCACATTAGTGGAGAGAAGTCTCTGTTGGAAAGTGCAAGTGTAAATAAAGCTCTGAAACCTAATTGTGATTCAGCAAATATTCGTAATGGTTATGGTAACGTACAAATCTTCAGATTTAATCAGCAGACCTTAGTTCAAAGGCTGTTACTTCTAAACCTTGGAAGACGTTAACAGCAGAGTAAGGACAGCCCTTTTTCAATTACAGAACTCCAGTTAGAAGGACATTATGACATTTGTACGTGATGCGTATACATTACTTCGGAACACAAAACTTCATTTAAAGAAGTTGCACAGTTTTTAACATGTTTGATGTGTCTGTCTGCATGATTTTCACACTACCATCTTGCTAGAACTGAGTGATTAAGGAGGGGAGTTTTTTTGCCTGACTCTAATGTATATAGAAGTAAGTTGAACTTACTGACACCTCCCACACAGACACTTTTAAGCTGGCGTTAGTGCATGCAAACAGGATGAAGGAAGGCCCAAATTCAGGTCTCTTTTGTATTGAGGATGTCCAGATAGATGATTCCCTTTTACTAGAGTAGTTGGGGTTGCAGAGTTCTGGGCCTGTTGCTAATTCATTATTCATAGTATGCAAAATGGATCAGTAATAAAAGAGAAACTGACAGCATCTTATATCTGAATTGTCACTAAGTCATGTATTTGAGTACACATATTAGCTTCAGAATAGCCAGCTTTGAATCCTTCTAAAAAAGGAGACATGAAATTGAGTCCTACGTAAAGGATTCATACTATTCTTTCTTTATCATAGACTGCAGGTGTCCTCTGACACACAGTGTGTGTCAGGTCAGTAATTTGCAGCATACAGCTTCTAAACAGGCTAAAACATTTTCTTTTTTTTTTTCTTTTTTCTTTTTTTCAGGTTGTATAAAATTTTAGTTTTGGGTCCTTGGGAAAAAAATTATTGGTCTGTGTCATGTTGGACATGACTGTGATTAAAATGTCATTACGAGCTGCTTACAATATACATGTGCTTCCCCCACGTATATTTTTCAGGTTCACTTAGGCATGCTACAGCTGGTTTGATTTTCTTAAGATTTCCACCAAAGCAGTTTTCAACTCTCATATTATTGGTACCTATTTGCACTCCTCAGTTTACCTTAACCAGAGAATGTGGATTCCTTGAGTCAAAACGAAGACCTAGACTCACTCTGTCAGTGACACAGTTTGTCCCTTCCTTTATTTCAGTCTCATATAGTCCTTACTGTGTTTTAAAACACAGGTATAAACATAAGCATCACAGATTGCCATAACAGAACAACCTTCTATTACAATTAATACAATATCTTTAAATTACTGTTTAAGGTCACATTTTCATTTGGTGAAAGGAAGTCAGTGATGTGGTACCATCTAGCAATACTTAAAGGAGAACACTTCAAACCAGTCTTCATAGCACTGATGCTTCAGTTCTTGTGTGCCTTAAAAAAAAATAAAAGAAGGAACATTTCATTCATTATGGAAAAAAGTCAACAAAAAAACCCCCCAAATCCCACAGTATTTTTTTCTTCCTGGTGATACGTTTATTTTTACTATGAGGAGGATAAAGAGATGTAAACTTCTAGGTGAAAGAGAAGTGTTTCACACTCAGTTATGATCACTGTTTCTCCTAGATCTGGTTTAGTTGCATCATAGATATCAAATGCTGTATATTCAAATGGCTGCAATTCATGCTTTAAAAAATGTATTTCTAGTTTCAGGCTTTTTGTACCTTCAGGTTTTTGCAAGCCTGAGAAATACAACTTCATGTTCCTTCAACACTATGGAAACCCTGGACTTTATCATAAAGAGTCACTTGTTCTACGTTCAAAGAACCATCTTATTAATAAGAGAAAAAATTAGCATCAGGTTTTCCTGATATAGTACATAGGATAAACATTAGGGGTCTTGTTTATAAACCTACTTAATGTTCTCAGTGGTCATGTTTTCATTTTAAAAAAGGGCTCAGACATTTCAAATGTATTCAAATACTATGCCTTAGGTTTATATTGATACTAAATAATCCTCTCAATACAGTACAAACATAGTATCAAACTTTGGTCAAGTGCTAATGACTAAAGAAAGGAATGACTGGTTTAAGCATCTAGTCCTTAACCTCAAGTCAGTATCTTTTTTTTTATTTTTTAATTCTGATGGGAAAAAACAAAAGAATATCTCAATCTACTTTTACAGTAACAAAGGAAGACAAGTGACATGATGTGACTGAATCACGTGGCTGCATCTTCTGGTTCAGCCAGAGTGATTGCTGGGCCAAGAGACAGACCCCACGATGAAGGACACCACGATCAGATTCCCTGTGACTTCTATGGACTGTCGTCAGGCCTGTATAAACAAGGCCATAACTGTCATTGCTCCTGATCATTCCTGGTACTTTCATTTTGAAAGAAAAGTTGTTGTGGATGCATGATTGAAATGCCAACAGAAATTTGCAATTAGCTGTGATGATTTCCTTCTGTTGCACAAAAGGCAGACCGTAGTCAGGCTCCAGTTCTGACCCTGTTTCTGAACCTTTTGTTGGAAGGTTTTGTTTGAACCTTTGATGTGTACCATTAAGTTTTTCCACCACAACTTAGGTGAAGATTATCTAAGTACTAACAGGTTTTCTAATGTACTTCTTAGTGTAGTTTCTAGGCATACAACAAAGATATTAAATTAGCAAAACTGGAAAATGAAGACAAGTGATTTCTAGATGTAATTAGCCATGGCTGCTTTTTGTTGAGGTATCTTTGATGCAGATGCAGCAGAAAAAGGACAGAAAGGGAGTGTGATGCTCAGGAAGGGGTGGCCTGCTTTGAAGGCTTGTAAAGGCTGTTCACAAATGAACTGAAATATTGTAGTTGCAATATCTTTGAGACATGACATGTTCTTGCTGTGATCCACTCAGGTTTTCGCCTTTGAAATGTACAGTTTTGTTTATTTTTGAAGTGTTTTGTATAGCCTTCTCAGTAATTGCATGATAGTCAGTGCCTGTATGCTCTTTCCACACTACCTTCTCATGTGGTCAATAAGATATATACCACTGCTGGGGTTCACCCAGCACACAATTTAACCACCAGTACTGTAAACTCATTACCAGCATTTGTGGGTGTATAGCTTGACATAGTACAATCTTTTCAGAGTGGACAAATGAAGATGCAAGATCACTACTGCAGGCGGCTATAGGGAGATGTGTGTGTCTTCTGGAGGACAAAGATCTTCATCTGGTCATTTTATTGTTTTGCCAACGATGATAATTTGAGGCAAAGGTGAGGGTGCCCTTTCCTGCAATGATGTTTGTAGGGACTTGTGAGCAGTTAGTGCAACCCTGGATAAGGCCACTGGCCTGCCCCTAACCTACCACTGAACTCCAAGGAGGGAATAATTAAGAAAGGAAGTGGAGAAGGATGACTTCTAGATGCAGAGAAGTGAGCAGACTCTCCTAGAAATGCCTAGACCCCAGCTCTCCCTCTCCTGACCCTGCTGTTCACATCCAGTCTGCAAAGGAGATGCTGCAACTCCTGACGCCTCTGATGCTGTGGCAGCTGCAGAGGCCAGTGCTGCACGCACAGCAGCCTGCATCTCTCCCAGACAGCACTTTCCAGGTGCAGCTAAACTCTGTACCTTGACTGCTGTCTGATTTCCCTCCTTTTCCCTTTGAGGCGTAATGTTGGCCAAAGTATTTACCAGCAATTTATTTATGGCTCTTCCATCAACCTGCTCTTAAGCTAATTGCTGCCTGACTTGGCTGGGCACCAAGTTCATATGGTCAGCAAGTTATGTGGCCAGCCTTGGCTGGGTACGACAGAGGAAAAGGCGTAACTTTAGTCCAGAATTCATTAGCACATATTCATTCTCAATCTCATTTACAAGACCCTTTATCGGTCATTTTCAGTTATGTGCCAACACAGAAATTAAAACTCAATGGGGGGATTTTGAATAGGAGTGAGGTTGAACAAGCACAAAACAGTGGAGGGAGAGTGCATGGCTGGGACATTAACCTGGTGCTGTTACTACACAGTAGATAAGAGTCCTGTTCCCTTGGGACTCATTTCCACAGCTTCCATTTTCCTTCCATTCAGTGTTCATGACCATGTTCTGAGCTAGATCAGGGAGGTCATCAGGCAAAAAAAATGAACCTCATTTAAAAAAGGAAAAAAGTAAAAAAGAAGTTTTTAAGCAGGTTCTAGAAGATCAGCAAGACCAGCAGTGCAAATGTTAGGGCAGGGAAGAGAGGAAGAAGGAGAGAGAGACAACTGTCTTCAGAAACAGTTTGAGTCTATGCTGGCTTAAATTATGTGGCCTTGACCTAACTCTGTCCACTGCACATCATATTCGTGCTTGAAATGAGATTTCTGTGCTCTGATTTTAGATTTGTGGATGGGGTTTAGTCTTGGGCCCAGGACTCATGGTTAACAAAGCTGACAGAATAGCTTTAGGCATAAGCCCTAGGTCTCTTATTTCTGCAATGTAAGGATACCCTTACTCCAATTTTCAGCAAATGTTTATCTTTCAGTTTTGCTAGTACTTTAGCAAGTACTTAGGCATTTTACTGAGGAGAAAAACTTAGTTTTGAAAGCTGTTATTGTACACTAGAGAACCTGTAGTAATATGTTAAGAGGGCAGCCTAATTATTGGTAGTTTGAAATTTATCATAGAATCAAAAAATACTTTAGGCTGAATGGCACCTCTGGAGCTCATCTAAGCTTTCATCATCCAGCTTTCTGACTGAAGAAAGCCCAGCTCCAAAGGTAGATCTGTTAGTTACACTATATCCTTTTCAGTTACTTGCTATTAATCTGTTAAAAATTAGCTTTATCTTCAGGATTCTATCACTACTTCTAAAGAAGTGAAATTAAAGCTCAGTTTTCAGTCCCCATGCTGCACCAGTAATATCACATGCTTCTGTTCCAATACCCACACGCAGTAGGCAAAGCCAGGATGAGCATCCACTGTGGAAGTGTCTGATGAACTGAGCGACAGGCGTGTTGTAAAAATAATGACCAGAGAGGCAACCCCTGATAACTGAGTTCTGTTGTTCAGATGAACCATCTTCACAAAACGTTGAGAGAGAGAGAGAGTTTGAGGGTTTCTCTTTGGATCACCTCTTTAGCAGTTCTGCTTCGCTCTCTGCTGCAGTACTGCAGTCTGAAGTCTGCATCCTGCAGGACACTGCAATTCACCAGCCTGTTATTAAAGCTGACTAAAGGTTAAACCCAGCTGGGAGTTTTGATTAGAATGTTTAGAAACATTTTCTATGAAAAATATCTATTCATATAAACCAAGAAGACAGTGGGAAATTTTATTTGGAAAGGGGTTTCTCCTCAGCCTTAGGCTGATCCAAAGCGAAGATTGCTGGCAGTAGCACTCTACCTCCTCCCTGCCACAAACCAATATAATGCCAGTCCCCCATGTCCAAATTCTGCTGAGTTCTCTGACTCTGGAAGGGGCAGAACTGAAAACTGAGTCCTTCTGTCCTGTTGGGACATTTTGTTTGATAAAAAGAAAACATCAAATCTTGTCTGTTTTGAAAGAGCGTTGACTTTCATCTTTAGTATTTGGGATATGAGAAGAAAAGGTATTCATATTTTCCAGACTTAATGGTATTTTTATTATAGAAATCTTACTTTTACTTTTTAAATGAAAAACTGTAAAGATCACATATTTATTCTCAGGCAGATTAGCAACTTTCATTACTTCTCTGTTCCATGGGAAAATGTTAGTTTCCCCTAATCTGAGCATGTGGGCGCCAGGCATAAAATTTGCAGTACTGGTAAGATGGGTTTTTCCTTCATTCATTGCTAATAGATACATTTTCTGTTCAGATTTGTATTGCAGATGATTTCAACAGATTCTTATTTTGAAATCCATTTCACGTTGACTGTGTTTTGTCTCTTCATAGTACATTTATCACCTATCTCACAATGCAGGGAATTTTCTGAGATGCTTTGATCTATATATTAACACATCCTTTTCCAAATACTAGTGACAAATCAAGTCTTGTGTTGAGGACTTCTACATTAACATTCATGGGAACAATATTTTTTTTCAGGAACTGGAGCTGCAAAAGCGTATAGGATTGATTTGTAGGGTAGAATTTATTCTCCTGAATCCCCTTATCAGAGGGATCAGTAAGTTTTTATTGACAATCCTACATTAGAGTACATAAAAAAACCCTCAAGGGAAAACACAGTGAAAATGATAAATTTTATAAGAGGTATCTTACTCACAGTCTCTCTTCAACAGGGATTTCTTGATTACCTTATTTTCTGCAGAAAAACAGGTCTTGACACTGGTGCTGTAAGAACGCTGTGGCAGCAGATCCACCCCTGTGGATTTTTGTCAGGATCACAGGGATGAAGGAAGCTGGTCCCTGTCACTATCTTTATTGCCAGGGAGTTAGTTTGGTATATTTCTCTGGGCTTTTTCTGGTTCTGCAGGGCAGCTCGATGAGTAGCAGAGCGTATGTGAAAGTTTCCGAGTTTAAAGTATATCCAGTCTTTTCCTTAAATGCCTTAGCTGCCTCAGGGCTCTAAGAAACCACTTACATTTCAAAATCTGACAAAAATAATCATGACGCATGGAAAGAGGAAGGCTATGAACTGGTGCAAAAAAAGAGATTAATATTAAAGTTCTGGTTCGTGTGCTTACAGCCATGTGCAGTATGCAGTGATACTGTGCAGAATGACACAATGCTGCTCACTGCTGAAAATGTAAAGTGCGGTATATTTCAGCAAGGGAGAAGAAATAAATTTTCTGTAATAGTTTCCATACCTGAAGACTTTTTGTTGCACCAAACTTGGTATGCTAATGTATTTAGAGTAGTTATTTGCTTGGTGTGCTATTTGGTCTGTTATTGCAATGAAATACTGTAGTATTTTTGTAAGAAAAATTTTGAAGTATTTCAGTTTACTTTTGAGTATTTTAAGGTCACACTAACTGCATATTTCCATCAATGACATAAAGAAATATGCCTTACTCCAATAATCAGCACTTGTTCTTTTTATTTCAAAGTTCTTTAAAACAGCCAGGGAGGAAAATAACCAACACACCTACCCAGCATAAATTAATTGTGCCAAGGGGTGAACTGAACTCATACTTCAATTTTTATGTGAGTTTTATGCAAATATTTGGTTTGCTTTTAAATAAAACATGAGCAGTTACTCTTGTAATGGGTAGCAGCACTTCATGGAAGACACACCTTTGACAGCATTTATTATAATAATGATTAGTTGTCTGAGATCTGTCAGGAGGGTTGACGATAATTCCACCAGTTTTTGAAGGCAGGCCATTGACTGCAGGAGCAGAAGGTCATCCAGTCTCTCTCTGGGAAACGGGTCCACTGCTGACAGCCAGCAACAGAAGGATTGTAAATTAAATTCAAAATCCTAATTCAACAGTGCATTCTTGACGCTAGTTGAGCAGACCTAAATATGAGTTCAAGTGTCATCACTGTGGTATGTTTACTTCCTTGCTTAAGAGGTGTATACTTAAATGCTTTGTTTCATAGAAGCTTACACAAAGTAATGTGCAAATAAATTTCTGAGGTTTAGAGACAGGACACCAGGATCAAAGTTAACTTGGTATTTTCTCAATGCTTACTTACAGAGGATTTGTGTATATCCTAGGCAATCTGGTTACTTCAGGAAGTTCAAACAAGACCTTCCACAGCAGAGCAACATATTGTGTTTGATTTAAGACTTCCAGGCACAGAGTATCTAGTGTTGTTTCTCAAGAGAAAGTTGTTACCCAAACAAAACTTTGGACAGACTCTGATTTGGCAGTTTGGCAGTTGACTTAGGGCTGGTGAAATATCTTTCCCGATCTTAGCAGATGCCTTACTGTGCCTTAAAGATATCCTTAAATAGCATGTCATATTATATATTATCCAGGCTAGTTAATATACTAGAAATCATAAAATTACCAGGTTGGTCATGAGGGTAAGTAGGAAAGACCTTCCCTTGATGGGAAGGTCTACCTCTCCTTAGAAAAGAAAGCAAAGTTAGGGGGGAATTAGCTAATTCTGGCAATTTTTTTACTCAAGCTCAGCTTCTCTTCAAGACCTAGATACATGCCATGTAAATCCCATTTTAGGACCAGCAACTTTTGTAAATCACTAATGCACAAAACTTTCTCTGTCCCTGATGGTCTTGAAGACATGCCTCCACAGCACACCTCCACTGTGATACTAGTAAAACATCATTATTTCTTGTGTTTGGTCAGGATAATCATGGCATGGAGTGTGAATTACACAGCAGTTCTTGATTTTGTGAGGTGTAGTTATAAATCAGATGGTGCAGATCAGTTCAGAAGAAGACTGCAGAGAGATCTGGTTGATTGCATGAATTGGAAAAATGTCAAATGCTGAATATATGGTAGGCACATGCCATAGGAATGGATATTGTAGCAGAACATTGCTGAAGGATAGCACATATTCAGCAACTCTGATTCACTGGTCAGTATGTTTATTTTGCTCTACTTTCACCATGATCAAAATTTACCTAGGGAACATGTAAGAGACCATGTAAAAACATGGGTTAAATACTTCAGCTTGCTGGGGGCGAGAGGGACAGGGAAAGCTGTCCTGAAGCAATGTCAGCCACTGTTTTCAGCTCCTGCCAAGAAGCGGTATGAGTAAGATCACCAATTTCTTTTGTTTTTCCCAGCTGAACAAATCAGGCACATTTTGTGTGACTAGTTTCCTGTTAAAGACATTTGAAAGACCAAAATGGTGAAGCTGAAACTTGTCCCATTGGGAGTCCTTCTCAGATGTTTTACCCCTCTACATCTCGCATATGTTTTCATATTATAATAATGAGGATCATGAGTTAGGAATTAAATATTTACCAGTATGGTTTTCTGAAAAGTCCTCTGGCTATAAAAGTCATACTATTAGACTGGAGAAATCCCCTAAATAACTTCTAATACAGAACTTAGCCAATGGACCTTAGCACTTGGAGGGAGAAGCATGACCATAGGCTTCTGTTTTCCTGTGAGGCACAAGAGGTCCACCCCTTCTGAGTAAAGCAGCAAAGCCAGCATCTCTTAAATAGCATGGGCAGGTTGCTATCAGTTTTTGAAAGGTGCACATAAAGCTAAATGTTAGTAATGGGAAAGTAGCATCTGCACTTGGCTGAGTAGGCTTAAACAAAATATTCCAAGCATGTGAAAGCTGTGTTCGTTACAAGCTGTAGCAGTGGAGCTATGTGCACTGGCGTTCCTGACATCTTCATCTGAGCTATTAAATTCCTCACACCAACTTGGTTATGCAGCTTTATAATGTATGGCTTGTTCACTAACATGAAGTCCACTGTTACTTCCTCATGCTCCAGGGTGGCCTGGAAGATGAATCCTGGTTCATTCATGCGTACCCCTGCATATTTGGGTCTTTTTGAGCCTTGTGTGTATTACTGTCAATTTGTCAACATTAAACTTTATTCACCATATGTTGGGTCATTTGCAGAGCAATTCCAAATCCTCATGAAATCTGTCTGCAGCTGTCTTGGGGCTCAGCATTTCACTTTGTCCACCAACACTTCATGGAAGTTATCTACATAGAAGAAAACAACAACAGCTTCAATTCCTGTCCCCTCTGAGAGGTATTTTAATATTTGGCCCAGCTGGAAGAGGTCCTTCAGTATCATGCTGTCTTCTGTTTTGGGGGAACTGAGAGGATGTCCTTCTCCAGGGGCCTAGGGATTTCTTACTCCCCTCCCCTCCCTGGGACAGTGAGTGACCGTGGCCTCTCTCCATTTGGCAGCATATGACACCAGCGACGGGGACAGCTCCATGTCCTCAGCTCTTCCCAGCCTGCCACAAGAAGCAAACATGGCCACAGAAACAGAGTGGAGCTGCCCCACCTGCCGTGATGCTTGAGATGATGTTGCTTATGTAGCCCCCTGTCACCACCAGTTCTGCCTGGGCTGCATCCTGCAGTGGGCAAAGAGAAAAACATCATGTCCCCTGTGCCAGCAGACTGTCAATATCATCATTTAGTCTGTGCAGTCAGAGGAAGATCTTTTGGAGATGGTTCCTCCATGCCCCTCCCATCCATCTGTTGCTGGCCACCAGGAGGAGCAGGGGTCTGCAGATCTGGTGGCCCACACTTGCATGTCTGGCTTGCAGCCCGAGGTCCGGGCAGGTCTTTTCTGGTACTCCTTGGAGATCCTCGAGCCCCTGCTGTCCTGGACGAACCAGCTGCTGTATGGGGCCTGCTGGTAGGAGGCGGCCTTGGCGCAGGACACCATCATAGTCAATCTGTGCCACTATGAACTGGACAAGGAGGCTTTGGTCCAGGAGCTGCAGCCCTTCCTGCAGCGCCAGACAGCAACATTTGTGAGCCAGCTCATAGACTTTGCCACAGACGAGTGCAGCGAGCAGATCCTCTGCCACCAGGAGCTCCTGGACTCCCATGCTGCCCAGGAGGAGCAGGACAGCCCTGTGGCCACTCCTGGCCCCGCCACCTCCCCGAGGCGTACTCCTGTCCCCAAACCCAGCATGCAGGAGGAGCCCCCTGAGGAGCTGGGGCAGGTGGTGGCAGATCCCTCTGCTGCTGGCCCGTCAGGGACTGCTCACCTGGGGGGCCTCAGTGCCTCCTGAAGAGGAGGACCCCTGGCCCCCAGGACTCTTCAGCCCACAAGAGGCCATGCCACCAGCAACACTAGGGTGCCCCAGAACCAGTGAAACCAGGCCCGGGCCAGCAGCTGGGGCATGTGCTGGCCCCTGAGGGGACTTGGAGGCACTTGTTAGTAATCTAGTTATGAAAGAAGGAAATAAAACTATGAAAACTGCAGGAGAAGTCCTCGTCTCTCATTACAAGCAGCACAACTGGTATTGCTATCACCACTACCCATGGTGGTTTCTCATCCTTCTCCTGGTGCTGTCCACACCTTCCCCCTTATGTGTCTGCTGCCTCTTTCACATTGTCTCTCATAGCTTGCCCTCAAGCCCTGATTCATCAGTCAGAGCGTGTTTCTCTCAGGTTCTTCCGGAGATTATATGATTTTAACTATTGCCATCTCAAGTCCTAATTCTAGTGTGTCTCTCAGCTTATCAAATTGATAAATTCCAGGCAAACAGTTTTCCATTGTACTGCCATTTAAATTTAACTTAAGCTGTATTTTATTATCTTCTGTGATCAGCTAATAAGGATCAAGGGAAATGAGGTATGGCATGTAAAGATCTTTTCAAATTTAGCCTAAGACATTTTGTATGTGCCAGTCCCCAGCGTCCAATGCCTGTTGCAGCAGCAGACAGCTGGGACACAGTAAGGAGAGCCTGAGCTGGGGCTGGACACTGTGCCTGTGAAACAGACACAAGTGGTCTTCCACAAACCTGCTCCACAGGTGAAGAATTGGCTGTTTGTGGAGAAAAATCAAAAAGTCATTACTAGCTTTCCCCGTGGGATTTCATTGCTATCCTGGGAGTCATGCAGCATGGCTGCCTCTTCATGATAAGCAACAAAGGCCATCACCCCAGGGTCGTTGTGTGCCTGCAGAGCTTGAAGACAGGGTGGGTCATGAATAGATCCAGCTTCAGCTTACAATTCTGCTCAAATCTAAGGCAAAATTCCCAGTACTTCTGCAGTGGAGGACCTGTGGTCTGTGGTTTTACAATGGAAACATCCTCTTGGACAAAGCTAAGAACAGGTCCCCAGCATTACATTTAAAAGTACACGTATAGAATTTCAGTAGTAATTTCCAGTTTCATTTCTCTTCCTTACCTTTTCACACAGTTTCACATGCTGACTTTTCATACTTATTGTTTTGGGTATGTTAAAGTTGCATCATCGTTCCCAGTTGTTTTGTTTGCGGTACTAAGAATTACTTCAACAATTTTCTTAATGGGATCTGCATAGAAGGTGTGATTTTTTTTGGCAATCGTTTTCTTTGATAAATATATTTTGCACTAGCATACTTAAATGACAATATTAACAGAGCACTTGTAACAACATTGCATTTCTTTATAAATTCCCGTTTCTCCTTCTAGATCCTTTGAACACCTATTTGAGGTTTTATTATTTTGGTTTCAATTCTTTGTCCTCCTGTTAAGGAATAAAGCATTTATTAAATTTAATTGACTTGGAAAAGTGAATGACAGTGTGGTCTCATTGACTTAATAGGACTAGAAGCAAGTGTTTGCTGCTTCCTTCTCCTCGTTTTTCAACTGAATCACTGAACAAAATTTGCCAGGCTTTGAGATGTACTCACCATACAACTATTCCCACAAATGATAATGATACTTAGGGTGCTGGGCACATTTGAAAACTATGATTTCTCTTCAGCTTGTATTTAAATGAAGCCACACAATTGCTTTTTGTTGGTGATGGGACAGGCAGGTTATGCTTGCAGCAGGTTTTAAAGCTGTTAAGTCTTTACATTGTTTGTGTCTGTCTCCTCTATGCAGTTATCACATCATCTTTGTTTCCTGCTTTCTTAAATGGTGGGGTTTTTTTCTTCTGTTATTCTTATGGTGTTCTGCCTCTTGTTATTTTAGAGGGATTCTGTTATATTTTTAGAGAGCTCCCTTTGTCTCCAGATACTTAATCCAGTTGCCAGTTTGGGCTTGGACACGTCATCTAGCTTTTCATATTATCTCAGCAGAGCAGCCATGGGATGAGCTGAATTATGTTGGTTTGATGATTTTGTCAGTCTCTGTGAGCTCCACTTAAAGCCACATGACTCCTTGAAAGCACAGAAAACCTGTGTATAGCCCATAAGTACGCTTAACATAGGTGTTATCTCCCTTTTCAATCTGATTAAAAACAAGGTATTGACGTTTTGCCTTAAAGAAAGACCTGTGTGAACTGACTGTACATATATGAAGTTCACTTTGTGTTGTTAGTGTTCTCAGTATTTTTAGGGCTTTTTAAATTGTAAATTTATTATAAAAATAGTCTTACAGGAATTCCAAAGCTGGACAGGCTCATGTTTAAAACTATTGGATTTAAAACTATATGGAAATTCCCCATACCTTATTCTTTCTGCTGTCTCACTACCTTATTCACATTGAATAGTATTCATTTCCCAAGAAGTACTTTTGGAATAATCAAACAGGATGCTAACAAGGACTGCAGAGATAGTTATTAGAACTATTTTTTCAGATCCCAAACCCATAGTCTTTACTCTTCCAGAATATCGGTCCAGTGATATTTTCCATCATTCTGCTTACCAAAATGACGCTGAGGAGCAAAGACTGGGATTAGTTCTTATGCTCCTATGGGCTCAAACTCACAGGGTTTGATAGGGGGTAGAAGAAGGAAGGGATGTTAAAGGATGTTGAAAATGAAAGAGATCCTAAGAACAGAACTAAGGTGGTGCATCTGGAGTAACCAGGTGGACTCACTCCAACAGGTCCACGTCCCTCTTGCGCTGAGGACTGCAAAGCCAGATGCGGTACTCAAGCTGGGGTCTCATTAGAGCAGAGTAGAGGGGCAGAATTACCTCCTTGACATGCTGGCAACTCTTCATTTGACAGAGCCCAGGGTACGGTTGGCCTTCAGGGCTCCAAGCACACATTGCTGGCTCACGTTGCGCTTCTTGTCAGCTGACATCCCCAAGTCCTTCTCCTCAGGGCTGCTCTCAATCCATGCTCTGCTTGGCCTGTATTTGTGCTTGAGATTGTTGCGACCCACGTGCAGGACCTTGCATTTGGCCTTCTTGAACTTCATGAGGTTTGCATGGGCTCACCTCTCCAGCCTGTCCAGGTGTCTCTGGGTGGCATCCCTTCCCTCCAGCTTGTCAACTGTGCCACACAGCTTAGTGTCATTGGTAAACTTGCTGAGGGCGCACTCAACCCCACTGTCCATGTTGCCAACAAAGATGTTAAACATCATTGGTCCCAGTACTGACCCCTGAGGAACGCCACCTGTCACTAGTTTCCACTTGGACATCTAGCCGTTGACCACACTCTTTGACTGTGACCATCCAGCTGGTTCCTTATACACCAACAGAAACAGAAAAGGGAGAAAAGGTTAGGGGGACTCTTGTTGTTGTTATTCTTGTTGTTGGGTTTCTTTTTTTTTTTTAACATAGGTTTGGTCAAAATAAATATTTTTGTACAAGAACTTAAAAGAGATTAACGAAACAGTGTCTTCTGGGTTGTCAGTGTGTGGGAATGGACCTGCTTTTACATCCGCAGCTGTTTAAGAGTTTGCTTTTACCTGACAACATGCCTTTGAGCCTTTGTATAAGCCTTTCATCTAGACATCTGAATAGGACACAATGGACAGTGTGCCAGGACATTATCATTAAGTGTTCTCTATTTGTTCTCTCAGCTGCTTACTTTGCATTGTAACATGCTGTTACTCTTTCATACAATTCCCAGCCCACAGGCAGATGCTGGCACAGGTGAATACTGCCTGCAAGTATCACTGAGCAAAGATTTCTGAAAGCAAAACCAAATATTTATTCATCACTTTCTATGAAACTGCATTTGCATATTATTTTTTTTTTTGCAAAACATTTTCCTTATTCTGCCAGCTCCACCAAATAACAATATTCCCTTTGAAATTCACTTCATATCTTTCTCTCAAAGATTTAGTTAGATAAAATGGTATTAAGAGGTTTGCACTGATCCCAAGATATGCTGATTTTCAGTAGGCAGCTATTATGGAAGTTTTCCTTTGGCAGCTTCCCTGAGTTCCCTGCAGACTCTATCCCTCAGCACCTATCAGTCTATAGATGGAAATGAATATTTCTTGAAAAAGTAAAACGTATTAGCAAATTACAGGAACGTTAGCCAAGTTACAGAATTCACAATCAGTTACATTTATGCTTCCTTTTCTGAGTGCAGGGAGGTGTGTGGAGGCCTTGATAACAAACGTGAGGCTGTTTCAAAGAGATTACTCAGAATAAAAAAAGTTTCAGGAGCGGAACACTTCCAAGGAGAATATATATCTACCTGCTACAAGAAGTGAGAGGTCAGAAAGAGACACAGCAACTTATGACAAATTGGGACTCATGAGATGAAATAAGTGATGAAATTAGTAAATTCCCTCCATTAGCTCGCCTATTTAGGAAGGATACACCTAAGTAAAAAACAAACTGCCAAGCCACAGTAATGTAAAAATGTGAATGCCTGTGCCAGGGATGGGTGTCACCCTATGGCAAAATTAGATGTATGAGCAATAAGTAGGGCAGGGGGACATTAACAGAACAGGCAGAGAAAGCAGCTCCAGATTTCCTTTTTTTTGACATGGTAAAAAAAATGATCAAATTGGAAGGCACATATTGCATGTGGCAGCAGGTGAAGATTATATCATAATACAAACAGACATGCACTGCAAAAGAGAAATCTATCTGCAAATAGTTACGTAATCTAACTACCTTTTTTGTTTTTTCATTTTTGGGTCACACTTCTTTGCAGCAGTTTGACCTTGCAAGGGGGAAAAAAAAAGAAATTTCAGTACAGTCCAAGGGAAAAGTTGATTCTGATGTTCTGACTAGGGGGCTTTCCAAAGCCCTTAGCAGTTAACAAAGCATCTTTCTGTTGACAGCAGTGGTGGATGCTACCTGATTGTGAGTTATCTGTGGTGAACAGAAGTTTGAATGAGGTTTCATCAGAATAGCAATGTGCTGCAAAGGAGAAAGCTTTGGAAGAAAATTGCCGATGAAAGGGAGAATTAGAACAAACAGTAAACAATGGGAAACATGTGGGGCAGGTTGTACGCAATTACTTTCTACCCTCGGGTCTGTGTTTTTATAAAAACTGAAATGCTTTTGCTTATTTGCAAAGAATGTGCGGAGAAAGCAAAAGCTTTTGCTTGGCTGCAGGTTGGGAAAATTGCCTGTGAAGATAATTCTTTGTATTTCATCCATTATTGGCCAAGTGGGCAAAGGGGACTCCTGTGGCAAGGCTAAATTGGGGCAAAAGGATCTTTGTCCTCTGTTAGATCTAGTCAAACAGGTTGTTTCAATCTTCACCACTACCTTACATCTCCCAGTGACTCAGTATCTTAAAGGAGAACAATATTATCAGATAAGAGCAGGTGAGATTTACGTAGCATTATTGTAGCACTCTCAGCCTGTGCTGTAGGAGACAACAGCATTTCAGACTGTGGCTGCATTGCCGCATTAGCTGAAGGTTTGACTCAAGGTCTTAGCTTGACCCCACTCCTTACACTTCGCTTTAGCACTAGTCTAACATAAGGCAGCTGGCTTCAGGCCTGAGGCTTGTCTCACCTTTGAGCTGCAGGAAGGGGGTGAAGGCATGGCTGCAGAGAATCAGTGCAAGGGCAGGTTCTCTTTTTAAATGCTCCTCTCAGAATAGTTTGGAGCAATGAACTTCCATCAAGCCAAGTTCGTTAAACTTTAGAAAGCACAGAGAGGTCTTTGAGATGGAAGAAGTTCTAGTAGCCTGGCAAACGAGTGTTATTTCCACACTGCTGATTGCTGAGAGTTTATGAAAAGTCAAGAATAGTTGAGGTCCTGTTATGGAAGAAAAGAGGATGCAGGAAGAAGAGGGTTGCACAGTGGTGTGCTGTTTTCTTAGAAATTTAATGAAGAACATGGCTACCATGTCTGGTTGCTAACAGAGGATCATAAATTCTTTCACTTTCACTTTTTGATGGCTTGGCCATATCTCTTCAAATGAGAGAGGGGAGTGAGGGACAGAGCTCCTTGGATAGCAGGTATGTTTTTTACTAGCAGGTTACACAACATTCCAATGGACAGAGAGCTCTTGGAAATTATTCCATCACTGAAACCTAATGAAAGCCTTTTGGTCTAGTCCTGTGCTGGACTCTGTCACGTAAGCAACGGGGTGGAGGCTGCCCATCCACAAATGCAATGTGGTGATTTCTCAGGATTAATAGTGCCGATGCAGCTTGTTCTTAAAAACAAGAAGGTGTGCCGTGGGGTGAGTCTGTGCATATGCAGATACTATGTGGTGTTTCCATTGCCAAAAGGGGCAAAAGATTGCATATGCTTTCAGAAGCTTCCTGACATCCAACTCAGCATCTGCACTGAACTCTTAACTTGATGAACTGGGTCTAATAGCTTATGATTTAATTTTACTGCAGATTAAATATTGACAACCTAGAAGTGCTGCTCTCTGCTGACACCTTGAAAAATGTTTATGGCTTGATGTGTAGAATGTAAGATCGGCTGTCTTCCTTAACATTACTTTGAAAACACAAAATAAACTCTCGCGAAGAAGATTATGGTGAACAGCATATCATTGTGAATGTTGCCACATTGTGCTAATTAGATGTGGAAATTGTGATGGTTTCTGCGATACATATAATTAATTTGTATGCCTTTTAAAGCTTTTGTGGAACAGATATCCTGCTGAGTTTAAGCCATTAGCACAAAATACAGAACAAAATATCTCACTCTGTTTTTCTTTTCACAGTATTGAAAGCTAATCAGCCACCTTTGCGTGCATTGAAAAAAAAAAATCTCAGATACATTTTGCTGGATTAAATAGCAAATCCAACCCTTGGCATGAACATGTGGACTCATGGTATAAATTCATTTTCCGTTAATTGCAGTGGTGTTATGTAGATGGTTATATCAATGTCAAATGCAGCCGAAGGTTCAGGGATCAACTTCCCCTAGGAGAAATGATGACAAGAAAACAAAACAACCCTGGAATAAAGTATCTTGTCTTGAGATCTATTCTCCAGCCTACAGAAAGTGCAGAAAGATAATTTTACTTGAGTATTCAGTTTTTTACATGTTCCTGGGAGTGTTGGAAAAGGTGTGTGATTTCTGCTTTGAGGACAACTTCTGTCATGGTTTCAGCTGGGATGGGGTTGACTTTCTTTCTAGCAGCTGCTATAGTGCTATGTTTTGGTATTGGGATGAGAATAGTGCTGGCAGCGCACTGTTTTTGGTTGTTGCTAAGCAGTCAAGGCCTTTTGTGCTCCTCACACCACCCCACCAGCAAGCAGGCTGGGGGTGCACAAGAAGTTGGGAGGGGACACAGCTGGGACAGCTGACCCCAACTGACCAAAGGGGTATTCCATACCATGTGATGTCATGCTCAGTATATAAAGCTGAGGGAAGAAAGAGGAAGGGGTGGACTTTTGGAGTGACAGCATTTGTCTTCCCAAGTAACCATTACGTATGATGTAGCCCTGCTTTCCTGGAGATGGCTGAACATGTACCTGCTGATGGGAAGCAGTGAAGGAATTCCTTATTTTGCTTTGCTTTTGTGTGTGGCTTTTGCTTTACTTATTAAATTGTCTTTATCTCAACCCACAGGTTTTCTCACTTTTATTCTTCCAGTTCTCTGCCCCATCCCAACCATGGAGAGCAATCATCTGTGTGGTCCTGGCTGCTAGCTGGGGTTAAACCATGACAACCTCTAATGAAGTTACAGAAGGAGGGGAACATCCATGCTCTGTTCAAAGACAGCTACTTTGATCTGGCACCAGCTGTTACCTGTGTGACCGGATCTTGTGCTTCCATGTCAGCTGTAATAAAAAAGTCACGCTGGAAAGCATGAACATTTTAAAATAAAATTTGCAGTTTAAAATTTGCCTGAGTAATGTATGGAATTATTCACAAGTATTTGTGTGTGTATGTTTTTACCAGCTTTGTGTTAGGGCCTTTCGGTGCTTTTTCCTTTTCCCTGGAATTGGGCACTTTTCTCCTGTGTTTTGCAGCTTTGGCTGAGTTCATGGTACTGGAAGGCTCTTTCATGAAGATCTAGGCAATTAAGTACCAAGTTGTGTGCAGTTCTTCACAGCTATCTATGTTTGCTCCATGAAATAGTACCATTTCCACATGACACCTTTTGCACTGACAAATCTTACACAGACATGAATTAAGCATTTCCAGGAACATAAGTCTCTTTCCACAGTCGCATACAGATGCTCAGCAGCATCCATGCTTGTTTTTAACAGTGTATGGATCATATAATTGATTCACACCATAAACTCAATTGTGTCTCTTTTGGTGGTTTATTTATTTATTTCCTAAGTTGTTTCACAGAGATAATAATTTTCTGATATTTCAGTTAGGAAGCAGTTGCTGCACGTCCAAAAGGTAACCGTGCAAACCTTCAGTCTGCCAGCAAGTGACAAACCTGTAGTCCACTGGGATGTGGTGGCAGTGCAGATTTCCACAAGTTACTTTGCATTTCTCAGCACTGGTTGTTTTTTAATTCCTGTAGCCCTGTCTAATTTGTCACATGCATGATTGCAAGCAATTGAAACTGGTAACAGAACTGAAGTCGATTAATGACAACGTTGTCAAATAGAAATGGTTAGCTTCATTACACCTGCCATTTACAGCAGATATTTCAATGGATAGTAACCCTAACAATCACTTTTTGGAACTACTGGGGCAGCTGCACTATCCGATCTGCTTGATATTTATCCTCCAGGCAGTTCTCGCTGCGGCAGCTGGAAGCACGGGCTCCTGCATCAGGGCAGAGTGCATTACAGAATCACAGAATCGAATCACAGAATGGTCAGGGTTGGAAGGGACCTCTGGAGATCATCTAGTCCAACCCCCCTGCCAGAGCAGGGTCACCTACAGCAGTTGCACAGGACAGCATCCAACTGGGTTTTGAATGTCTCCAGAGTGGGAGACTCCACAACCTCTCTGGGCAGCCTGTGCCAGTGCCCTGCCACCCTCAAAGTAAAGAAGTTCCTCCTCATGTTTAGATGGAACGTCCTATGGTCAAGTTTGTGCCCGTTACCTCTTGTCCTATCACTGGGCACCACTGAAAAAAGACTGCTCCCATCCCCCTGGCACCCTCCCTTTAAGTATTTATAAGCATTAATAAGATCCCCTCTCAGTCTTCTTTCCTCTAGACTAAAAAGACCCAAGTCCCTCAGTCTTTCCTCATGAGAGATTTTCCAATCCCTTAATTATCTTTGTAGCCCTTTGCTGGACTCTCTCCAGCAGTTCCCTGTCCTTCTTGAATCGGGGAGCCCAGAACTGGACACATTAGAAAGTGCGTTAGAAACAGCACACCTTTGGAAGCAGACTGCCGGACTGCCGTTTCCCCAGCAACCAGTATTTCTCAATTGCAATAGCTGATAAATTTTGAGGTTTGATAACACAAATATGCACTAATCTTATTTGTTGGAAGCTGTCCCAGCTCCCTGAGGGACAGTTCTGTAGCTGTGGGTTTGCACCTCAGGAAAGACAGGCTTGAGCTTTACATATTCCCTGCAAGACACAAGGTGTTGCTGGAAAGTACAGTCTGCATGTGGAGACAATTCCAGTTGATGGTTGCAATCGCTAGTGGCTGAGAGCTTTCTAGTTTGAGTAGTGTGCATTTTTAAGTCAATAGGCAGTGGGCTGTGCATGTGACGGCTTTTTCTCAAGTAGAGGCCACTTAGGATGAGGATTGGTAAAACTTTACACATTTGCTCCATTTGAGGTTTTCCATCAGGGGAAAAACCACCATTGCTTATATGTCTGTTAATAAGTAGTGTCTGCCAGTGCTTTGTCCCTGCCTGCTGGCCAAAACTTTTTGCGGGTGTTCCAGCATCGTGGCCAGGCTGGCAGCCCTGGAAAAGAGCAGGAGAAAGAAGGTTTACGTGCTGTGTGGCTGGGTTTCTTCAAAAGGAACAGGATCTCTTTGTGCCTGACTCTGAAATCCCAGAGGAGTCCCCTTGCTCGGCACGCTGTTTTAGAAGGCATAAAAGGAAAAATACAATTGGGTCCTGAAGGGTTTTCTGCCTGCGGTAGGCAGGGAGTGTCTCGGGGATAGTGGTCTCAATCTCATCTAATCTTTACCAAAACTGCTGGTTTGAAGAAAGGATCATTTCAACTTCTTCTAGCAAGCAAGGCTGGTGTTCAGGGCTGTTCATAATTTGTATATCAGTTATTCCAGTGAGGGTCCACCTCAGGAAGAATTCTCCTTTGCTGTGCCTCTGAGGGGCTGAGATGCAGCTGAAAGTGCAGGGGCAGGAGCTGGGAGAGCCACGTTTCACCTCCAACTTCGGCAATGGCCTGAGCTGCTGAATCTCACTTGCACTGGTGTCTCACTTTCCCCATCTAAAAAACTCAGAGAGTCATGCGTCCTTGAGGACTTTGGGATTTACAGAGAAAAAGTGCCATGGAAGAGGTGGTTATTTCAGTGCTGGTGACGTTAAATGCCAACTGCTCAAAATATGCTGCTGGAAAACCCACAGATCCAAAAAGCTGTATTTCTAAGCGTTACATTTTTAATGCTGTGTGGGTGGGGAGAGTGGGAAGACCAAGGATAACAGGAAACAAGTGAGGAATAATAGCAGTTTGGGCTTGCAAGAACTAGCTGACATTAGTGTTATTTGGTGCACATCATTGTGGGATGTAAGTGCTGACCTGCTCCTGCTTGTGTGTCCATGCGTAATGAGCAGGAGGAGTGGAACATACTAAGTGTAATTCCCTTATGAAATAGTGATGTGGAGACAAAATAGAGCATTTAATCCACTGGGATTTTCCATTTGCTGATTTGTTAATGAGGGCATAAAGTAACAAAGCTAAGACAGCTTTAAGAGGCAATGCTTGTAGAAAAAAAAAAATATCTTTGAAAAGATTTGCCGTTGATAGCTAGAATCAGGCATACAAGGTTACAGATCCAGTTATCCAGCCCCTTGCCTTTCTTGTTTGACAGAAGTGTAATCTGTTTTTTATTTATTTATGTATCTTTACAGCCATTTGGTCTAATAAAAAATATTACTTCTTGCTCCTCAATGGCATTTTTCAACAACAAAAACATATACAGCCAAAACATTTGGATCAGCTCCACATGAATCTATCTTTTTACTGTTATTGGACTTTTGAGTTTAGGCTGTAATTTCTGATCTCTTATTTCAGAATTGTCACCTGAAAATAGCTTCTGCTGAACTGATTTCCTGACATGAGAGGTTATGAAGGAATTACTTCTAAATGGTGCTCTAAGCCACAAAATACACTATTTACTGGAAAGTCATCATCTTATTTATGTTTTGAGAACAGTAACCTTTTTTTTTTGAACTGCCAGTTTCACGGTATTTCTAATTTGTGCTCATTTCAAAACATTTCAAGAAAAAAGAAGAAAGGCATATATGCACTAAGGAACAGGTCTGATGAGATTGCTACTTAAAATGGTTGTTTTTATAGCACGACAAGTGTCTTGGGCATATGATGACAGGCACAAATGAACACGTTACTCATCGTTTCTGAACTGAACAAAGTAAATAACCTAGCTGAAGTAAATGACAATGATTGATGGTTATGCTCAAGACTTCCACAGATTCATTGCAACTCTGTCATCCTTGTCTTTTAAAAAGGACTTCAGTCAATAAATGAACAGCAGAGCAATGCACTAGAATCAGGAGCATGAGCAGTTAACAGAAATTCATGCTCTTTCTGTTGGGCCAGAAAATTAACCGTGCAGATAAATTGCTCTTTTTGTTCCCTCCTGTCAACATATTGATAACAAACACTCTCCTTCAATGATCTCTGTATCATGTTTTTTTTGGCTGTATGATAAAGGCCACTCAATGAGAGCAGTGCTGTGGTTTCTGAAGAACTTTCCCTGTAGTGACTTGCCCCAGACAAACTTTTCATTCATAGGCAGTAAATGATGCTGTCTCACCCAAAGTGGGTATGGAATATGGTTATAAAATAAACAGAATGCATTTACCAGAACTTGCTGCACAGCTTAGGTTTCAGGATATTTAAATTCATTTGCCTTGAAATGAGTTTGTAATTTAGCTCTGGACTAAACATAATCATAGTTGTATGAGAGGATGCCGGGGCTTTTCCTGCAATTGGGTCTATCCTCCAGGATGTAAGGGCACATGAACTGGCGCAGACCTGGGTTCTTATCAGCTTCTTCCAGACTTCTCTCTGGGTGCAAAAGAAATCCAGACACAAAGCCCAGACTGGCATCTTAGTGGGCATACACTATTAGCTAGATTTAGAATTAGGCTATAAATTTAGACTTCCCAGCTTACCAGACTTGCATTTTCTTTGGGCTTTGTCTTTTCTTTCCAGTAGGTCTAGTTTTAAGGTGAGACCCTAAGTTTTCATGGTTTACAGATACCTTGCTCTCAACAGAAGAACGCCATGTTGACACAGTGCTGGCCTCTGACAAAAGATCAGTGTTCCACACAGATATCTAAGCTGCTCCAGAGTTTAGAGAATGAGAAAGCAATAATGTCACTCTGTCAGGCTCTCCCAGGAGATATGTTGTGATCCCTTTGCTAGAAATATAATGCAGGCATTTGAAATGTGTCCGGCATTGTCAGCTGCTCCTCACATTCTCTGTGCCCCATCTCAGGTGTATTTCAATCTGCCTGGAAATAGAGGACAAAACAGGACTCCAGCAAGATCTCCATGGAGTCCTGCATGTGTGGGCTCCCAGATAGCTTGGTGTACTAGAAGAATAGTGAGCTCACTCAGGGCTATGGTCTCCTAACTCCTCATCAGCTCATTGCATCCTCTTCTCAGTGGGGTTACATGAAAAGCTTTTTTTATTCAGAAAGACTGAGGTCTTTGAGACTGGTTTATGTCTATATAGCTCGCGTCTCCCAGTGGATTTATAGAATGGATTACTTTTACTGCTTCAAACCATTGGTCTACTTCTCTGGCCTTTTGGGCCTTTAGGATATGACACAGATGAAGAAGGAGGTGCATCTTCTCCAAATGAGTTGATGTGCAGAGTCAAATGAGATTGCAAGTGGTATAAATTGGAAGACTTACAGGCTTGTCTGTTTCTTTGCTAACAGGAGAGCTGGGGAAGGACTTTTTACTAGGGCATGTAGTGATAGGATGAGGGGGAATGGATATAAACTGGAAGAGGGCAGGTTCAGATTAAACATTAGGAAGAAATTTTTCACTTTGAGGGTTGTAAGGCACTGGCACAGGTTGCCCAGAGAGGTTATTGAGGCCCCATCCCTGGAGGTGTTCAAGGCCAGGCTGGACGTGGCCTTGGGCAACCTGATCTAGTGGGAGGTGTCCCTGCCCATGGCAGGGGGGTTGGAAGTGGAGGTTCTTCAAGGAATCTTCAAGGTCCTTTCCAACCTAAACCATTCTATGATTCTATGATTCTTTTTGGCCTGCAATGAAATAATGAGGTGGGACAGAATTTTCACACCACTTTTTGTTGATAAGGAGAACTATCAAGTTCCTGCAGCAAAAAATACCCCACGCAACTCCTTATTCAGCCTTATGGAAGGCTCTTGTAACTCGCTGTGATTCTGATTCTAGAGAAAAAGATAGCACCTTCACAAACTGCAATTGTGAAAAAGAAGGTTGGAGGATGTTTTGAGACATCATCCAGTGAGACTCCTCACTATCCTCCAGAAACAGCAATCCCACAGACTCTCTGGGTAGTTACACCTTATCTTTCCCCTTAATTTCCTTCCTAGAATCATAGAATCATCTAGATTGGAAGGGACCTTTAAGATCATTGAGTCCAAACATCAACCTAGCACTGCCAAAATCACCACTAAACCATGGTCCTAAGCATAACATCTACCTGTCTTTTAAATACTTTCAGGGATGTTGATTCCACCACTTCCCTGGGCAGCCTGTTCCAATGTTTGATAACCCTTCCTCTGAAGAACTTTTTCCTAATATCCAATCTAAACCTCCCCTTGTGCAACTTGAGGCCATTTCCTCTTGTCCTGTCACTTGTTACTTGGGAGAAAAGACTGAACTGCACCTCACTACAACCTCCTTTCAAGTAGCTGTAGAGAGTGATAAGGTCTCCCCTCAGCCTCCTTTTCTCCAGGCTAAACAATCGCTATTCCCTAGACCTCCCTTACTCTAGTTTTAGTTCCTGATTTCTTTTCCAGTAAGCTATAGTCTTCAAGAAAGTTTATTACTTTCTCATCAGAAGCCATCTTCTGCATATTGGAAGACTTGTATCTCTGGCTCTTCTCTCTCTAAACAAAACTACTACTGCTTCTTCAGCCATTCATCAGAGGATACATTTTGCAGAGCAATCCTTATTCTGGATTTCCATCAGTTGGTTCACCATCACCAGTTAGAAGAGTCATGAACTGAACTTTACCAGTATTGGATGGGAGAGTAGTTTTAGGTATCTCACAAGATCTCATCCCACCCTGTCCAATTTGGTAACATCTACCAATGACTTCAGGATCCTGCCTTGCTGACTGTGGTTATATTTTATTCTGCTATATACCATTATAGGGAAAAAAAAATAAATCCTTTAACGTGTGGAGTGATTAAAAGAATGAAGGACTGTCAGATAAGCAAAAGTATCTGATATATCACTTGTAAGAGCTCTGCAATCTTTTTAACGGGACAATAAACAGACTGCAAAATGTTCACAGTAATACTCTGACTGGCAATACAACCTTGAACTAGACTCAGGAATTCTTCTCCCAGCTTTTTTAAATGCGGTGGACTCTACCTGCATAAATTAGTGTATGACAAAACCTGCATCCAGTCACAGAAGTGTCAGTCTGGAGGGTTTCCTCTGAATAAAAAAAGAAACGCATTTGGATTTGCACCAACATCAGAATCATGAGGGATTGGGATTGGTCCATCACGGAGGTATTATAGCAGAAAAAAAGATACAGCTCCAAGCTGTATTATGCGATGAGGTTAGGACTCTTGTCCCATGGTATATATGCAGCACTCAATGCTGATCAGTTTGCAGTACATTCACAAGCTAAGCAGTTGTCCCTATGAAACTTACAGGTCATTTTAGCTAAATTTCCCTGAGGAGCCAGAGCTCTGCTAAATTCAAAATTAATTTCAATTCTATTATCTTGTAAAAGATACGAAGATTTTTCCCTCACTTCCCCCTTTTTCCCTCTTTCATCTTCCCTACTTTTTTCTTTCTTTTTCAGAGAAATAAGATGAGGACCTTTCCTTCCAAGAGGTCACACTAAAGAAACATATAGTTCACACTAGCAAAAAAAAACCCAACAGAAGACCCAAGGGCCTACAAGAATGAATAATGCATGGTGGATTTTTCTCCACTAGAACAGATGAAAATATGGGAAACACTCCTGCATTTTATGCTGTATTACAGGCAAAGATCAATGCCAAGCACTGTACAAAGCCAGCAGTGATTCCATTAGTGCAATAATTTTGCCTGAGCTGCCTGTTTGAGCAGGAGATTTTTACTAGCTTTTCAAAAGTGAAGTTGTACTCAGTGTTTTTGTGTGTGCGTGTGTGTCCATGGGCATGTGTGCATGCTAAAAGGGAGGTGTTGAAGTACCTGTTAACTCTGTTCTCTCTTCTTGGGGTGTGAATCCCCTTTAAATTCTCAACATCTGAAGCTGAAGGACAGAAAACCCTAGGTAAGTTTTAGAGGGACGTCTCAGAATCCCTCCGTGATCTAGTTCCCCTACCCCTCCAGCCTGCACAACCGTCACTTACTGCCTGTCTTACAAATCAGGCAATGTCTGTAGTCCATTTAGCAGCACAGAACTAAACAAACAAACAAACAAACAAAAAGGCTGTGAAAAGCTCCTGAAAGGAATCATGCAGAAAAAGTGGAACACAGGTTGGAAGGCATGGAGGAAAACACAGCCACCTCAGATTTGGCTAGTTTCACCATGCTGAGAAGATACTACTGCTTTTAAGGAAGGCACGTGGAGGGGGCACAAGGCAAAAAGTCTGCCAAGTGACTGGAAGGACCCTCACAAAGGCAGAGCAGTCACATGCCTGACTATGTCCTTCTCACTCAGATAGGAACACTGGCTAGAGCTCCTGGAGGTGAGGAAATGTGGAAACAAATAAATGCATTCTAGTGTACTAGATTGTTTTCTTTTATTCTTTGTCTTGTGATGCTTTGCACCTTTGAGAGCATGGGGCAACAAACCCCTGTTTAAAAGGTGTTTTCTTTTTTGTCTTTTTGTTTGAGTCGTACTGCCAGCTGCTGAGTTTTCAGAAGATGACCTCTGGAGGGTATAATTCAACTGATTCTGCTGAAGTGGCAATAATTAGTACTGGAGTGGGCAGTGTCCCAATATCTGTTATATGAGTAACTGTGAACTAGAAAAATATCCCCTAAAGGAAACTGAGAGATTTGCTCAAAAAATTGGCCCTGAAGGTCAGTCTTCTAACACTTTCACCTTGTAAAAGTGTAGAGTCAGCCATGGTGCAGTTCAGAAATCAAAGTGACAGTGGAAAGAACTGACAACTGAATATTAAACGTGGTCCATTTCCTAAGAGTTGGTTTATTATTCAGATGTTTCTATCCCACTAGATGTTTGAATATTTGAAGTGTTTTCTGGACAGTGCTTTTGGTGAAAATTGTTTGTGGTATTTCTGAATAATCAGGTCATTCTTCTTCTCTAAAGAAGAAACAGAAGTGGTGAACTTCTATTTATGACAAAACTATTTAAAAATGAATAACTGGAATACTGAATTTCCATCACAGTGCTTGTTATAGTCCAGAATATTTTCCTGAAGAGTGACATTACAAATTTGAAAATCTGCAGTAGCTGGATGTAGCTTTAACCCTTGACAATGAGGTTTAGTATTTGTTTCTTTTCCGTTTATATTTTCTGGATGGGGTTAAGTCTTAACTTTGGTGGCATTATGGGATAGAAACCTACAACTGCTAAAAAAAGTAAAATCTG
Organism: Charadrius vociferus; assembly: GCF_000708025.1. Classification (NCBI taxonomy): domain Eukaryota; kingdom Metazoa; phylum Chordata; class Aves; order Charadriiformes; family Charadriidae; genus Charadrius; species Charadrius vociferus. Next base: position 515,363 of record NW_009648063.1, read on the forward strand.
ACACTTTTTTTTTCCATTCAGCACCTCTTTTTCCTACAGGCAGATGCACGGAATACACAGGTGCAAGATATATGTGATGTATTTCTCTGTCGGCATTCATTATTTTTAAGCATTTGGGCCTCTTTTTAAATATTCTTGTTTTACAGAGAGAAATCTTCATCTTTCCAAGTGATATTTGCATTTGCCATATTTCTCACCCCACTGCCCCCAATAACTCTGCAAAATCCTCTGCCAGCCCCATTGTGAATCCACTGACTGCGCTAATCACAAGTGCTGTCATGTTACTGTAGGCAGCAGTAATTATAGTCCTTCTTCCCTTGCACAACGCAGAGCACTCTCTCCATTCCTCAGGCACAGGATTTTGCTTACACGCTTTTTCATCAGTGCTAAAAGTTTAGAGTCTAATGATGTTGCCATGCTTGATTCGTGCTATGTACACTTATGACATGAGGTGACAAATAAGGGTGGCTCGTGGCTGATTCTCCTCCTCCTGCGAAGAGATTACTTGCTTTCCCATTATTAGCAGGAGGTAGTAGGTGAAACTAATGACTGATCAGCCTTCAGTCAAGCCACAGGGCTTTAGCATAGCCTGGTGGCAGTGGCTGCTGCAGCGCATTGGTAAGCATAGTGTGGTCTCTGTGAAGCATTTTGTGATGGGCTTGTCCTCCGTATGAGTAACTGCAGACTTGCGCAGCAGCTAGGCACTCCTTTTCACACTTCTTCACTTTAACCTCACTCCTGCCTCCTGCTTGCGACCTTCCTGATGTCTTCCAGACATTTGGTAGCAATCCTGGTAGAAAGCGCCTCACAGCTGCTGAATATCCCATTGATGTTTAGCCAAAGCATCATTTTGTAAATTTTATAGATTTGCCATTCATGTTTGCTTACAGGTTTCAGTGGGAAACTCTTCTTAAAAACATTTTCCTTACATAGGTCAGTCTTCATTTTTACATGAGGCATCTATATATCACGACAGAGTAATCATATCAATGTCAGTTTCTCATTAAAAAAGCAGTACAGTGCAGGAAGCTTGCATTTATGTGGAATTTCACTGGCTGCACAGCCCGGTTTTGCTGCTGTCTACCCTGCAATACTTCTGAGGTGGCTTGAAGTTGTTCGCTGGACTGCTCCTAGATTTCTGTGGCATCAGTGGAGATAGAGTCTGTACCCACATTCACATACAGCTGTGCTACTGAAACTCTTTCCTGTGCAACCTGCCCACCAAAGGGACAAACGCTGCTGTCATTAGTTCCCAGGAAGAACCAGTTGTTTTGAATGGGAGAGGAACACTTTCACTCCACAGTGCATTCAAAGATCCTCTTGAGGAACTTGCCATAACTGGTGCCTCACTGCAATCTTTTGCAGGTTGCTGTGGATCTTCCAAAGGTCAGTATGCAAAATTTCTCAATTTGCTTGATATCACTGGCTACAGAGTTTCTGAACCGTAGCCAGTGTTATTTCAAGCTATACACATGTTCATCTAGGAAATCCGTATATAGGAACTATAGGTCTGCATTTTCTAGTGCTGAGTAATAGTACTGAGTCCTTTTGACAACAAATATTTCACAGGTAAGCTGTGGAGGTGATCGTTTTGGCTAGGTCTTGCAGATGTGTGTGCATGACTCTGAGACTCTAGGGAAACTATATAAGTATGGGAAACACTAACAAATTTTTATCCAGCACCTGAATATTAAAGCCTCCTGGCATTTTTGTCTGACTTCCCGATTCAGACACTAACAGAAGACATGCTGGTCCTATTGCAAATGTATTCAGCTCTTACTTTCGAATACTGGTGGAGAAAAAAATGCAAAACCAAAGGAATTAGTTTCTGCTGGTTTTTGCGGGCAAGATTGGCTTCAACTGTACTGGAGAAAATGGTAAAGGTGCTTGTGGCACCACATGGGCACATTTTTCCCCTCTGTATTAAAAGGTTTAAACCCATAAGATGAGGGTTTCCTTTACGATGAACATGCCTTTTTGTGTAGATAAAGGAGTTTCCTTGGTAGTGGAAAAGTGTACAAATAGTTCTGGCATTTACAACAGAGGTTCACAGCAAATTAATTATCCCATGTCCTAACATGTGTTGATCCATGTTTTGCTCTATGTTGAAGAAAATGAATGCATAGGCTTGTGATTAGTTGTATCAGAAGTGAAAACGAGTTAAACCATCATCCTCTCCTAATGAAGCCAGTGGCAAGACTCTCACTGAATTCAGGAGGGGGGAACAGTCCTGGCAAAAAGCAGATTTAGAAAAAAGACCAATCAGCTGTGCCTAGTTAGACATAGTCTAGGGTGGTGGTTAGATGTAAAATTCTGTGGCTCCTAAACTGTCCTTTCAGATGTGTCAAGAGCATTTTGCACAATTAATTTTCATTGGTAATTGAGGAAATAGGAATTAGTGGAAAGCCTTTAAAATTACTGGAATCTTATTTAGGTATGTATGTATGAGATAAACATAAATTTAAACTTACGGACAATTATATTGCTGTCCCTCTGAAATAAAACTTGTAAGCCGTGTTTTTGTTATAATTGCATTATATTACACACACTGTAATATTCATTTATGTACATGGAAGATCCACTCTTATTTTCTACTTAAATTCACAAGGCAGTGGAGAGAGCTGGGGAAGGCTGAGACAGAGGAACAGGAAAGGTATTAGTTAATCATCATGAATGACTGGACTTAGTATTCAGTCTACTGAATTCCTTTTAATATTCAAGAATGATAAACGATATTTATTGCTTTGATTGAATAAATATTTTCCTGCTACATCTGGAACATGTGTGCATTACATGAATGTTCATTTTTGTCATTCAGTTATAGTGAATATATTGCTTTTTATGCACAAGTGTATTATGCTTAGTGGACAGCTCTATGATTTTATCAAACTGTGGAATATTAATCCCATGGCATGCATTTATAGAAGTTTAATAGCTCAATATTTTTGTCATTTTTATTTAGCACAGCAACAGATAAATTAAGAAGAAAGTAATAGGAATAGTAAAAGTGAATGAAATCTATTTCAAGAGATCACATCAGTCACAATGATAATAAAATGAAGGAGATAAAATTATTTGCAATCAGAATGAGGCAGAATCAATACAAAATACACAAATTCATAAACTAAAAGCACAGCAATTTGCCAGAAGTTTAGAAGGAAGCCAGTATTTCATAAAACATCAGGCTGTTCCTCATAGAGGGTGAGAGACTTTTTTCCCATTAGGGATAATATATTTCTGCCCAAAGAGTTCCATCAAGTAAGTGAACCAATCTGTTGTGCAAGGAGCAATCTAGCAAGAGTATCATCTCTAAATGTGGTCCATCACTGGTAAGCTCGCTAGCTAAGGGGTAAATCACTGCTGCGGCTCAGCTTTGTGTATGGGACAGACCCTGGATGTTAAGAAGTGGGGATAAACAGTGCTCTGTCTGTTGCTGATCGGTAGAGGGTGGGAGGAATAGAACAGAGAGATGCCACTTTTGCTCTGGTAACCTCACACACACACAACTTCTTTGGACCAGAAGGAGTGACAAGAACAGAGCAAAAAATGTCCTATAACGAAATGGCGACACGCATACAGTTTGTGCTGCAGACTGCGGTGCACAACACAGCTGGCAGAAGGGAGTTTTGCAAGGCATGTTTCAGCCTGCTGCAGCTGGCACAAGAAGTACTTGCCTGGATGGGGAAAAATGACAGAAAGATGCACTTCATGGTTGTGCACATGAAAGCTATTCCTGATGTAGTGCTTGGAAGATGTGAAACCCTTTGTTTCTCTAGCTGTTCACCAGTTCGTTTTCTTTTCCTACCTCTCTGTTACTTACCTAATGCTTTCCCAAGGAGTTCACTATGTACCATTTCTCTATGGCATAGTCACACAGTCAGTGGGAATTTCGTAGGATGCAATTTTCAAAAGCACTTGCTGTTGGCCTGATCTTGTCCTAACTGATGTCACTGAGAATTTTACCATTGACTGACAAGTGCGAAGGAGTCTGGCTGCTTAAATTTTGCCTGTTGTAATTTCTTTTAAATTCATGAGTGCCTCTGGATATTTAACATTATTGCTTATGAAAATTATTTTAGCATGTCTCTGAAACTTTTACTTGGAAGAACGTTTTGTATTTTGCAAAACAGTAAGCAATTTTCTTTTTCTCAATCAATAGTGTCAAGAAAAAACCAAACTCATCCCTCACCTTTAGTGTTGCTAAATGCTTGTTGGTTTTTTTTACAGGTGTCCTCAAGCAGTTAATTCACAGGCATGAGGCTGTGGCAAAAATATGCCTATTACTAGAAAAAATACTATGTTCAGGAAAAGAGGTTTCCTCTATTTATTTTAAAGCTTCTCTCAGAGTGGAGGAGTTGAAACTTTTTGGTTAAAAGGAAATCCAAAGCTCTTGTTCAAAAGACAAGAATTTTTGAGCCTTAAAGGTGTTCCTTTGTCCTGTATTCCTGTGATTTTGTCTGTGATTTTGTGCTTTGAGTCCAGCTTATTGACTCGAGGGATGTTAGACCTGTGATCAGAAATACTAAACCCCAGTGTGGTTTCTTGTAGCGGCTTCTTGTGTGGTTAATCTTGCTTAAACCAGGAAATGCGAGTAACACTTACGAGAGCTCTATAAGTGTCCATGCTGTCCAAACCTGCCTATTCTGTTTAGAACTGAAATTTATTTGTGTGATTCTTGAATACTGTAAATATTTAAAGTTCCAGAAAAAAGGTGTTTTCCTGTATTGACAATCAAATTTGACCCAAGATGATTGTCCAAATCACTTAAATGTCCTAACTTCTGGATACCTTTCTAGTCTATAAACTTGAAGCTTGAGAGCCATAATTATAACTATTTAATGCAAAATGTTTGTAGTCTGGATCTGTCTAGCCTGTCACCTTTCTTTCCATAATCCCTGATATCTTTCCGCAGGTTTCCTAAGTTCCTTTATTCAGAGGCTACATACAAGATTAATGAGTGAATCTACAACTCTTTTCCTACTCTACTTCCTATTCTTACTTAGTCAAATATATATTTAAACTATAGATGCTTCTGAGAATTAAATTAATAGTGATTTAAATATGGGAAAGGATCATTAATTAGCAGACTTCTAGGGATCCTCTGATCATCTAGTTATTTCTTTCTTAATTGTTTAAGCATAGCTTGGACATTTTATTAATTCAAAGATTTGCAAAACTAGAACACATTTACTTAGTTCTCATGTGGAGTTAACCTCTGATATGTCTGTTCTAATAGGTCATTTAATAACTTTGCCATGTGCAGAATTGAGTTAACTCCTGTTCTCTCTCGAGGGAGGGAACCAGAAAGTCCAGGGAGAAATTGATCAGAGTCAGAATAAATGTGAAACTTCAGAAGCCAAAACAAAAAAAAAAGTTTTGTATTTTCTTATGTTTATGGTATTTTTTTTTGTTTTCTTTTATCAGTCAATTGATTTTAAAAAAGTATTTGATCAATGAACTGAAAAAACAACCCACAAAACACAATTATTCATGCAACTGTGCTATTTCAATAATTTGGGTGGTTAGTATTTCAATTATTTAGTGTTTTACACTAGAATTAAGGAAAATACGTAACAATGATATATTACCTGAAGACATAAAAGAACATTAAAAAATCTCTGTTTTGAGCAGGTTCTTTTCCTAGAACAGAACTTCAATTTATATCAGCCCTAAAACCAAAGTTAATTGCTGTATTCCTTTTTATTTTTTTTAACATTTTAAACCTCAGCAGAAGGGTAGAGTTTTAAAGACTTGCTACATTAAACTGTCTTCTTTTGACTCTTTTTTTTTTTTTTTCCACTGTTCTATGAAGGCATTACTAAGTTGTGTGGATAATTATTATTCAGAGGAAGAAGGAAATATTTGAGAACAAAACTGGAGTATTTTATACTGTAGTGTCTTCCTTTTTGAGGTTTGAAGACAAGGAGAAGGAAATTGAAAGGTGGCAGATAAAATATCCTGAAGAACTGATTCAGAAAGAGCAAAGAGGGCAATGCTACTTCAGAGCGTAGGTGATGTGGGATAATTCCAACAAGTTTCTGTCAAAATTGAATGGCTCAGAGTTACCTGACTCTGCCCTTTACAGTAACATAATCACACCACTAATGTGATATTCCTCGGTGTATTTGTCCTATTGCTATTTTCAAACACAATGCACATTTATCAAACACAATCAGCTATTCAAAGAAATAATTGGGCAATTTTATTGTGAATGGCATTTGATTTCAGAACTCTTGCGGCCTCACTAGATGTGCTATATCCGCATTTTCATAAATGAAGCTGTACCCTGGAGACTGCTAACAGTACAAAGATGTGCAACCAGAGCAAATATGTAGCTCTGTAAATCAAAATATTTTTTAGGTACCTAATAGTACTGTGATTTTAAACTGTATTTCTAATGGTGCCAAGGTATGATAAAGTAATTGTACGGTCTGTGCCATTGAAGAAGGTACTTAAATTTCCTCCCATTTTACTTGATATATAAGATTTCCTTCAATGTTCTTTGATTATGGGATGAATGTTTCAGAAGATCAGCCTTGCAAAAAGGTACCCTTCAGTCACATCAACAGAAGCACAGCTGGCTGGATATTTTTCAAATTACTTTTTCAGAGGGAAATACTCGACTCATTAAAACACAAAGTGATTGGGCATAAAGGTCCTTTTCAATGACATTACCATTACCAAAAAAAGTGTAAAAGTGAACATTTCAATTTAAAGAACAGCTTTGAGAATACTCAAAACAAATGCTTATTTGGAGTTGAAACATAGTATCTAGCAAGCACTATAGATGAAATAGAACAAGTCATCAGAATTATTGAAACAAAGTATTTGATTGGCTCCCTTTTATTGATTTGAACAGGATTTTTCCTTTTCAAGCTTTTTTGAAGGTTTGAAATTTTTACTTGATTCAAGCCAGTGCCAAGAATTCTTGTAGAAGGGGAAAATGTTTTCATTCCCTTTGTAAAAAGTCTGTCCTGAATGAAAAAGGAGAAACACTTTTCTATTCATAACTTTGAAATCCGTTTGCTTGTTTATACCACAGACACTATGCATGTCGTCTAACCTTGATGCACTGGGTGCCAAGTGAACTTGTTGCAAGTTTTCTTTTTTCTCAAACAGTGCTTAACCACCTGCGTTAATGACGAGCCCCTGTTAGCTATTGCTGATGATAGATACATGTATTAAATTTGGTCTAATTCCCTCTGGCAAAAGGCAGTCATGCATATACTCACTACCCTACTCACTATGAATTATGTCAATATATCACGTTAGAACCTTCTAGAATAACCTTCCTCTAGAATAACCATAAGGCTTATGCTTAATTTTCTTCCCTATGCTGTTGATATTTGGTGGTTTCCTATCACATAGGGTCTTGCATGCCTGTAGGAAGTTGGATGCAGTAGAAAAGGTTACCTATGAAAAACAAGATAAAGGACACCATTTTGTGTATCATTATTCTGGCCATGAGTTTCAGATATGCCTTTTTGTTATTTTTAATATATCATCAGACGAAGCACTGCTTGGTTAAGGAAAAAAAAGTTCTCTTACAGTTTATCTTCCACAGATTGGGTCAGAATCATGGCACAATGATTCTTTTAACTACCTGTTAAGTAGTTCGGCTGCAAGACTTCCTTACTTAGTTTTTATTTTTCTGCCTGCCATGCCTGTCTACCAGGCTGGGTTGCTGATCAACAATGGTTTCTCTTGCCGTGCAGCGGTTGTTTCTTAGTTGTTTCAAAAGGATACCACCTGGGGTAGCCGCCTGTTTCTTTTCTAGCTCCATAGCAGCAGAAGGAGAAGAAAACATGCCCTGTTCTAATTTTTATCATTCTTACCTTGATGAGTTTCCATAGTGATCTCATTAATATCACTGCCTACCTTGGGAAATTGCTGACCTAAATAGCATGACATTATACTGATGCAGCACTGTGTGCCACTGAAAAGCATAGTGACAAGGGGAGAGGTTTCTGCCATGAAGTTAGTAGTGAAGGGGGCCCTTACACTTCTGAGTTCAGCTCTAGGTGTCCTGTACACTGGCAGATTTGTTGCTGATATCCTGCAATGGAGCGCGTCAAATTATTTGAGAACAGCTAGTTTATATGAAACTAAGGCCAAAAGCTACAACATCTTAGTATTTGAGTCTTCCACACAGCTCACTGGCTCCATGAGGTGTTTTAATCTCCTGCACGGGTATTTCTCCCGTCTCCCAAGTCAACACAACAGACAGGTAAAATAAATTAAAAGAGATCTCAGATTTCCTTTACGATTTCTTTTATTTTTAAACTCACAGAATGACAGAATTTTCCGAGTTGGAAGGGACCTCTAGAGATCATCTAGTCCAACTCCCCTGCTAAAGCAGGATTGCCCAGAGCACATTACTCAGGACTGCATCCAGGCGGGTTTTGAACATCTCCAGAGAAGGGGACTCCACACCCTCCCTGGGCAGCCTGTGCCCGTGCTCTGTCACCCGAACCATAAAGTTTTTCCGTGTATTTGAACGGAACTTCCTATGTTCCAACTTGTGCCCATTGCCCCTCGTCCTCTCACTGGGAACCAGTCAGCCTCCTGTTTGTTAGCATGCCTTCCACATTAAGTTGAAAGTTAAGTTCTGTATTCTATTTGAATGAAGGAGCTGGAATTTGGAGGTGCTGCCCTGAAATTGATGGCAAGGTAGGGCTGCAGCTGAGCTGTTGTGAGTGCACCTCTGCAACTGGACCCTGACTAGGCTGTGAAAAGGACTTTGCGTTATGCCCCCCTTTGGAACAAGAAGGGATCTGTACTTTTGGGTTGGATAGCTTCCTATTGCCCTCTCTTTTGGAAGAGATCAACGGGATCTCTTCCAGAGCTGAACAACTGGTCTTTCCCATAAAGTCCTCTGTGTCAGTAAATAACTTACCATAGTGATGGAGTTATCTTCATAAAAGATATTAAAAAAAATAGGCATCTAGAGTCTAACTGTAAACCGTTTCAGTTAAAGGCACTCACTAACAACGGGCACAGCTTCTCTAGAGGTGTCTGACAACAAGGAACTCTTTCTGGTGGTGCTGATGTTTTTTTAGAGGATCTTGAAGGTTGGAAGCTCCTTGAAAGGGGATTCAGTCTATGTCTGTCTCTGAAATAATTAGAACTAAGCCCAAGAGTCTGGATTTCCCCTTAGCACTGAGATCATCTTAATATCAATAGAACATCTTTTTGCAAGAGAAGCTATGAGATGCTTGTCCACTGTGTTTCCAGTGGCATTTTTAGCAATTGCATTTTCACAGCCTGGCTTCTCACTGTGTATACTTTAAATGGTCCCAGTGAAACAACTGAATAATCAGGCAAGTTCTCCAGCAATGGAACCACCCACCGCCAGTGGGGAAGGGTGACCAGTATTTTGTACTTGTGTTCATACTTGAAGGAGAAGCTGGCTGCCTTACTGGACAATCCTGTCTCACAGCTACAGGTTCCCTTTTAACTGAAACAAGGATAGATAGTGAATGAGGACACAGGGAGAGATTCAGGAGTGAAAGTGTCCTTGTGTAGCTCACTTTGCCTTCCTCAGTGATGATGTAATTGGTTGCAAGGACAGTTTTGAACTACCACTTGGACGAAATCCAAAGAATTAAAGAAGAAAATAACTTCTAAACCACCAAATGTACAGGCTGTGCTCCTTAGGATATGTGATGTACTTCTGCTGGTTTGGGCATAAAAACCCCAATGCTCTCACACTAATGAATGCCTAAATACTATAATATTTGCATGCACTGTGTAACGTGTTCTATACAAATCAGTCTTGTGGAAATCAGTGGGACCACCCTGAGAGAACAAATGTAGTTTTTCAGCCCCGTTTATGATTCTTTTGTATCGAACGCCACAGTGACATTGCCAGGCAAGCACTCTGGTCCCAAAGGAAATGGATTCTCATTATGTTCTAATTCATAGAGCAATTATTGTTTCATGTGCTATATATAGTGAAAACTCTACAAAGTTAACTTGCGAATTGCAGGCAACTTTGAAGAAACAGGATGTGAAGCTGCTTTGCCGAAAAACCATGATGCTCTATATTCTTTCCTCCCTTTTGGTTTCTCAGCTGTACCATGGTAACAGAAAGAGGAAGAATATTTGATAGATACTATTCTGGAAAGATGAAGGGACAAGGAAAATAGGCCAGCAAAAGAGAGTATCCTCTTCCATACTCAGGGCAGATTAAAAAAAAAAAAAAAAAATAATTCTCAAATTAATACTATATTTGCTTTGATATATTCCCACCAGAGGCAGGAAGAAAACTCTTACCAACTTTAAGAGTACAATTTTGGCTCCATAGAGGAACACAGCATGTGATGATTGTCTGCCAATTCAACAGGTATGTGCAGAGGAAGAAGAGTAAGGTGGAGGAAAAGAAATATGGTTGAGGAGAGGGGCAAGATATAATAAATGAAAGACAGAAAGTATTTTAATGAGTTGCCATTTTGAACAGTATGATTTTTGTCCAACATAGAGATGTCTGCCACTGTGGGTACGTAGGAAAACATTTAAAAAATCTTGTCCTTGTTATTTACACTGACTATGGAAAACACATGCCTAACTTCAAGAGGTTTGAGAATATGAACTGAAATTTTATGGGCAGAGGTGAAATTTCTTTTTGAGTATGTCTGAGAATTCTTACACAAAATATATTTAGTGTAACCATAAATACATCCACTCCTGCATTTCTGATACAACACGCGAAAGTGGTTGACTTTGTATTTGAGTTGATATTGTTAATTGAGAGTGATTGAGAACGTGTGAAGATGAATTAGTCAGAGGCTGGATGTTTTAACCATCAGCAACCCCTCCATATTTCTTTGATTCCTCTCTTACCTATTTGCAGGTCAAAATACTGTTGTGTTCCCATCACATTCATTGTGATGCCACATAAGATTTATTTAAGATGATGTGTACTTGTGATACCTTTTAAAAAAAAAAACGATATCAAGCCACAGCCTTGAAAGTGTTTTGAAAACTGACTTGAAGTCTTGAAAACATCAAGGTATTCAACTGTGAAGGATGATGCATAATTTAACACTTTGCAGTTATTCATGTAACACTTATTCAAAATAAATCTCTGTGAAGTAATTATTTTCATTTATGAATTGCAAGGTCTTACAAAGTTGAAATATTTTTGCAGAATTGTCAGTGAGACAGGAACTTTGAGCTTAAACTTCATTTGTATGCAACAAGTCTAAAGCTCAGATTCATGTACGGATAGCTAAAGGCATCAAATCCAATTAAAATAAGATATTTTGTGGGACAGAAGTGAAATGTGGTCAAGCCTCAACATTTTCTTGAAAAGTTACATTGGAACTATACTGTATTTTACAGAATAAAATGAACAGATCACTGATATCTCAAAAGTTGTGTTTTTAAATGAATGTAATGGACTCTGAGATGAGGCATATGACTAGGACAATTCAGAGTGTGCCTACTCCTGACCATGGTCTTCCATCTTGCTCTGTAGGCAGAATTAATATTGTTCAAGCTGGTACATGTTTTCATCAGGTGCAGATATTTTTAATGCTATTCTAAAGGAGTAATTAATAGAAAGGAAGCTTGAGTAATGATGAAGTTAAGTACTACTAAGGCACTCGGAAAATAAGGAGGTGATTGGTGACAGCCAACATGGCTTCACTAAGGGCAAATCATACCTCACAAGTTAGGTGGACTTCTATGACAGAAATACAGCATTGGTGGATAAGGGAAAAGAAACTGATATCATGTACCTGGACTTGTGCAAGGCATTTGACACTGTCCCACATGATGTCCTTGTCTATAAATTGGAGAGACACAGATGTGATGGATGGACCACGCAGTGGATAAGAAACTGGATAGATGGATGCCCTCAAAGAGTTGTGGTCAACAGCTCGATGTCCAAGTGGCGAGCAGTGACAAGTGGCATTCCTAAAGGGTCTGTACTGGAACTGGTGCTGTTTAACATTTACATCAGTTACATGGACAGTGGGGTTGAGTGCACCCTCAGCAAATTTGCTGATGACACCAAGCTGCGTGGTATGGGTGACACCAAGCTGTGTGGCATGGATGACGCCAAGCTAGAGGAAAGGGATATCATCCAGAGGTACCTGGACAGGCTTGAGAGGTGGGTGTGTGCAAGCCTCTTGAAGTTCAACGAGACCAAGTTCAAGATCCTGCATGTGGGTCTGGGCAATCCTAGGTACAAATACGGGCTGGGCAGAGAATGGATTGAGAGCAGCCCTGAGGAGAAGGACTTGGGGGTGTTGGTGGATGAGAAGCTCAACATGAGTCAGCTGTGTGCACTTGCAGCCCAGAAAGCCAACCATATCCTGGGCTGCATCAAAAGAAGTGTGGCCAGCAGGGCGAGGGAGGGGATTCTGTCCTTCTACTCCACTCTCATGAGACTCCACCTGGAGTACTGCATCCAGCTCTGGGGTCCCCAACATAAGAATGACATAGATCTGTTGGAGCGAGTCCAGAGGAGGCCACAAAGATGATCAGAGGACTGGAGCACCTCTCCTATGAGGAGAGGCTGAAAGAGTTGGGGTTGTTCAGCCTGGAGAAGAGAAGGCTCCGGGGAGACCTTATAGCAGCCTTCCAATACTTGAATGGGGCCTACAGGAGAGCTGGGGAAGGACTTTTTACAAGGGCATGTATACTGATAGGATGAGGGGGAATGGCTTCAAACTGGAAGACGGGAGATTTAGATTAGATATTAGGAAGAAATTCTTTATTGTGAGGGTGGTGAGACACTGGCACAGGTTGCCTGGGGAAGTTGTGGATGACCCATCCCTGGAGGTATTTAAGGCCAGGTTGTATGAGGTTTTGAGCAATCTGGTCTGATGGGAGGTATCCCTGCCCATGGCAGTGGGGTTTGAACTAGATGTTCTCTAAAGTCCCTTCCAACGCTAACCATTCTATGATACTTTGATTCTATGATTCCACTGCTACTATTATGGTATTGTATTACTAAATGATATTGCTACACTGTCCTGTTTCTTCATTTGCAAGATTCCCATCAGCTCTTAGGAAATAAGCCCTGGCCTATTAAGAAAGCTTGAAAAGTTTCAAGATGGGCTTCTCACTAGAAGACAATTTTTAGTCTTTTCAGTCCTTGCCTGTACCAAAAGAATTGGCAAGAAAGAAAAAATTTAATTCCATTACCTGTCATAGTTTCAGCAAAATATTCTGTTCAATTTCAGAAGGATGGTAAAGCTTGTAAAGCAGTATAGACATATTATAATGAAAATATTGTAGGAAATTACAAACTGTCATATTAAAAAATTTAAAATATTTTTCTAAAATAGGAAAATACGGAACTTGAAAAAGAATGTCATATATAATTCAGTAATTTGCATTGACTCAGTGACTGGTTTGCCGTAGATGAATTTCCCTTGGTGAAGCAGAGTTTTCTTCTAAAACAGTCCAGCTTGCCCTAGAACCCAAACTTTTCCTTGTTTGCAATGCATTTTGCATTTACTTCAGCTTGTTCTTATTAACTTTGTGAATAATTGCATGACCATTTTTCAGAGATTCAGTCCTATTTCTGTGGACTTCAGCTATGTATTTGCTTGGTCAGCTCATTAGAATTGAACTTCGCTGGGGAAAAGCAAATATATATAAACCTTTGCAGTTACCTTTATTCTTAACTTACACCCAGAACAAATGAAATATCAGAAACATGATTGGTCATACGTTAACTCTGTTTTGGCACTGCCAGTTTTGTTGCCTCTGTTATACTCTTTGCATTTCCTTCATATGCATGGGGAAGGGTATTTCATCTTAGAATCATAGTGACAATTCACGCTGGGAGGGATCTCAGGAATTCTCAAGTGCAATCTCCTTCCCAAACCACAGTCAGGAGTGAGACCAGACTGGGATGCTCAAGTCTTTTTCCAGGTGATTCTTGAAAACATCCAAAGATGGAGAAGATACAACCTCTCTGGGCAACATGCTGCACTTCCTGATTGTCTTCATGGGTAGAAAGCTTTTCCTTATCTCCAGACGATGCCATTTAAAGACATTTGCATGATTGCCTGTTGCGGCCAGATGACCCAGTCACCAAGTGTCCCTGGCAGTCCACTAGAGCCATGGCAATGCTTATGATACCGTGTTTGCTGTCGGGATTGGATGAGTGGCTGTATGGGTGCGTTGTTGCTCATTTTTCTTTCTGCTTCAATAAAGCTTCTTTTTACAACATGTTGTCAGACTCCATTACTGTTTGGAACTCACTGTCTCACCAGGCATCTCTGCAAGGAGCCTGTCCCTGTCTCCTTGGTCCGTTCATCTGTTGGTATTCTGATGTTGTCTGTTCTCCAGGCTGAACCAGCCCCAGACCTGCAACCCCTCCTCACAGGGCGAGTACTCCAGCCCCACTGTCCTGGTGGCCTCTTCTGAACTCCTCTGCTTCATCAATGTACCTTCTGTCTAGGACCTCAAACACGACACAGTACCCAGATGAGGCCTGACACATGATAAGCAGAGGATCCTTGTCCAGTGCCCAGCAAGTTTGCTGCCAGGGATCTGCATTCACAGGGCAGGGCTGCCATTTTATGGGGACCCTGTTGGCCTTTTCCTCCCTCCATCCAGCCCATCTAGATCACAGCCCTTCCCTCATATGTATTGACTGGTCCTTGAAACTCGCTGTCACCTTCAAAGTTGATGATAGTGCCCTCCATTATGTTCTGCAGGTCACTGAGAGATATTAATGGACATGTCCCACAATACACCCCGCAGTAGTCCACTTGTTGTGAATCTGTAATGTCCAAACTTGGACACAGGAGGACTGTGGCATAAAGTGTTAACAGCCTTGGCCAAGTCAAGTTAAGTCCACTGCTCCCCTGTCACCCACAAATCCAGTCATTTTATTACAGATGGTAATCAGCTGAGTCAAGTATGATTTGCCCTTGGAAAATCCATGATTTTACCAAGAGTTAACATGAGGCTGACTGACCTATAATTCTTTGGATCATCCCTCTGGTCTTTTTTGAAGATGTGTGTGATTAACTGCCCTTCTTCGGTCTCTGAGAATCTGTTCCAACTTCCATGATCTTTCAAAGACGATAGACAGTGGTGGTGCAAGGACATCAGCCAGATCTCAGCACATTGGATATGGCCTATTGAGACACATTGACTTGTGTGGGTTGAGTTCTCACAAGTGATTCCTGCCTCAACCCTCATCCACTGCTGGTCCTTCTCCTTCCCTTTGAACTCTTTCAGGTCAGGGTAGCTCAGTCCCACCTGTGTTTGCCGCAACTAAATCACCCAAAGCTTTCAGGAATGGGCCCACATTTTCCTTGCTCATCCTTTTATGACTAATGCATTTGTAGAAGTTCTTCTTGTTGCCCTTGATGTCCCTTCAACCTCTTAACTCCAGCTGACCTTTGGCTTGAAAGGCACCAGCTCTTCATGCCCAGGCAAGTTTTCTAATTTTATTTTTTGCATTCTGTTCCCTGATCCTGTATGCTGCATTTTTATGCTGGAGTTCTGCCATGATGTCTGTTTTAGCCAAGTCCTGACAGACCTGCTTGACTGCCTTCACATCAGGGTGCACTGCTCTTATGCCTGGAGGATCCTCTTAATGGTCTGCCAGCTTTCCTTAGGCTAGCTCCTTTGCCTTTCAGAGCCGTGGATCCCAGTTACCAGCTCCCCCTGCCTAAGTCCAACCCTGCTCACCTGCAGTCTAGGCATTATACTTTGCTGAAAGATTTTTATTTTCTGTTTTTCTGATTTCAACTTTGATGTGAATATTCCTGTAGCATTCATTCTGCAGATTCTTGCCTCTCTACTCGTGAGAAAAGACTCTCCACCCATCCATTTACATACTTCTAAACAGCCTAACCAGCAGCTACTTCTGAACTTCGATCTTTCATGCATTTCAGTATGACATATTCCTAATTGCTAGATTAAACTATATTTATGCTTTCCCCACATCAACTTCTGTGAAGTCAAGACTCATCGATATGTTTGATTAAGAAAAAGTGATATCAGTTATTTTTTATTATCTTGTCATCAAAGATCATTGTGTTTTTATTAAAAAAACCAAACCCACAACATCCTCCTTAGAGGGATACCTTAGGTGAAGTACTTTTCATTACAGTAACTTGATTGGATTACATATCTAATTCCTTATATGATATTTATCCTCTTTACTTTTTGTATTTCAAGCTTTGAAGTGAACCTGGCCTTTTAACTGGCAGTTACAGGTAAACATACTTTCTCCCTGAAAAGAAGAAATTGGAAACTCTGAACATTTGTGAAGAATATGAAACTGAATAGTATTTTCATATTTTCTTCAAAACTGGCTATTTAAGAAAAAAATTTTCAGTCTTGCCCAGTGCTTACAATTGTTGTTCTTTCCTTCAGTAGCCTGTCAATTTATAGTTCATAGGCAAGTTTACTCCCTAGTTCTGAATTGCTAATACAAATTGTATGTATTTAGGTGTGTATGATGTTTGGGAAATGTTTGAAATTAACAAATGTATACTATAAACCAGTATTTTTTAAGCATCATGATGAAACATTTGTTTCCAGCTTTGAAGAATCACATTTTTGGAAAAAAATCCTACATTTTGAAGATGTACTACATGAAAACATAGACTTCATTACGTACATAATGTAATGTAATGCAGCAACTGTCACATGGTTTCAGAAGATTCTTCCTGACTCTTTTAGAAAGCACAAGAAAAGTATTTCCCCTGTTTTCTGAATAATGCTTTTATTTTCCCTGCCTTACAGGAGGGAGAAATGAGGATGCTGCACTCCAGGCACCCAGCAAGGAGGAACCAAAGCAACAACCAGACTAGACGTATGTTTCTTGTGTCGTTGTAGTTAAGGCCATATTGCTGTGGTCACTGCAGACTAAAGCTTGAAGGCCCTTTGTAATTCCACCTGATAGTTTGGAGGAAAAAAAAATCTTTCTTTTTTTTTTTTTTTTCAGCAGAAACTATGAAGGAAATTCAAAAGGAACTCAGGAAATCTTCAGGATTAGCTAAAACTGAAACTTTTCTCTGAAATAATTTACTGAGTCTTCATGTCATTCAAAATTTGTCATACAAGCCACAGGGACTTGGGTGTTCTTCAACAGGAGTTCACTTGTAATTTATTATTGTAATCAGAACAAAGGTGGGGAGAAGAGAAACAGGTTGGCACAGTTGTTTGGAGTTTCCAAAGCTTCTGGCAGAACCCGCCACAAAAGGCTGTTTAACAAGATGTATAGTTATAGATGAGATGTAAAGCGCTTTTATAGATTCAAAGCTAGGAGACATGAAACGAAGCAGGAAGACAAATGACTGCGTTTTAGCTTGGTGAAAGCTCAACAACGGCTCCCGCTGAAGCCTGTGTCAGATCTTGCTTTACCTCCTGAATTCATTAACACTCCCCTCACCCCATCTCCACCCCAAACAACAACAACAAAAAAGCAGCAATCAGTAAGATGGGAACTTCTGTATATTGTTTAGGTTGTCCAAGACAAGACAAAGCACAGACAGAATTCATACACAGTCACTAGATAACTCCATCACCAGTTTAATTCAGCACCGGTAAATTTAGTGCAACATAATATGCACTAAAATGAGACATTCAATGATGCATAGTAGAATGAAATATAATCCCATAAAGAAAGTTGTGGATAGCACTCAAGACCAGGTGGTAAAAACCTTGATTCATTGAAAAATAGTGACTGACTGATGAGGAAAAATTGTAAGGGGAATAGACTACAATAGTGAACAGTATATATTGCTTAGATACTGGATTAATTTAACATTTAAATTTTTAATGAATATAGCAAAAATATGAGAAAGATGATGGATATAGTGATAGAAATTAGAGGAGGATGTAGTTTAGGCTGAATCGGTTACTAGGGACATGGGATACCCCAGATGGGACCGATAGATGCTCCCCCCTACCCTTCTTCCAAGAGAGAGGCAGAGGAGGGAAAAAGAGACTTATGAGTTTAGAAGGAACTAAACACCTTTAATGAAATATTCATAATAAAATAAAAAGAAAATGATGAAATATACACAAAATGGTATCAAGCCCCCAGGATCACAATCGTGACACCTGCTGGCACTGGGGCAGTCTCAGGCTGGACTCAGTGATGGGTGAGAACTGTATTCCAGATCTGGATTCAAGATCGGGATCAAAGGCAGATGGACAGACAGAGTCCTCCTCAGATATCAGCCACTGAAGAAAGAGGCTGACCCTTTGATCCCTCAGCTTTTATACTGATCATGATGCAGATGGGATGGAATACCCTGTTAGTCAGTTTTGGGTCACCTGTCCTGTCCGCTCCTCCCTGCAGGTGGGACCCCACTATGCTTTTCCACTTCCGACCCTCCAATGGGGCAAATAACAAAGTTGGTTGTCCTCGGGTGTTATAGCAATGAGTATAAGCAGGAGCCTCTCTGCTTACCATGCCTGGGCATCAGCTATAAACACAGGTCTTGTCACTCTGAGAGAGAACATTGTCTGCACAATATACTGTTAATTACAGTAGTTAGAGGAGGCCCAGCTAAGAAGTGAAGTTACTGAACAAAATTGGTCCTGTGTAAAACAGGGAAACCAAGGACAGAGGAGAAAGAAGATTCTAAGGAAGAAAAAAGACTAAAAAAAGCAGGAGAGGAATGGGAGGGTGTGACAAATATTCAGAATATCTGATGGCATTTTTTCTGTATTTTGGGGAAAAGGCAGTGTTGCAAATTGCCCTTTCTTGCAGAAGATTAATGTCTTTACAAAGTGGGTCACAGACCACTCAGGTTTGCATAAAACTGATGGAATCTGGAGAGAAAAATAAAATTGAAGAGGAACTTGCAGATAGTCTAGAAAAAAGAGAAAGTACCTGTCTGTCCTGGGACTAGAGGTGCAGGTTGAGATTATGTCTTGCCTGTTGTCTACATTTCGTGGACAATAAGATGTTGTATTGGGGGCATAAGGCAAGGTTTTGGTGGTGGTGGGACTGCGGGGGTGGTCTCTGTGGAAGGGAGCCAGGGGATGCTCTGGGATGGTCACAGGTGGTTCCAACTGTTTCCAGCCAGCTCCAATGGATGCACCGACAGGACACAGCCCAGCCCCTCAGCTGTGGGTGCGGCGCCTCTGCCAAAATGTGTTTAAGGCAGAAAACCTGTTGTAATGTTTTTCTTCATTTCTCACTGATCAGTTCTATTTTATTTGGCAAAAAAATAAATTAATTTCCCTAAGTCAAATGCGTTTTGCCCAAGATAGTAAATGACAAACAATGCCTTAGTCTTTATCTCAACCCACAGTTCTCTCATCCAACTGAGGAGAGGGAGTGAGTGAGCGGCTGGGTGGGTGTTTGGCTGTTTGCCACAGATAAGCCACCACAGGTGTGCATGCAGTTCAATGTTGTAAGCTCACACACACAAATGAAACATTTGGGGTTTTTATTTATTGCTTTTGTGGGAGGCTGCTAATGTCTGTATCAGTTCTATTGATAGTTTTTTGCAGTTTCATTTTCCAAACGTAGAATATTTCTGGGAATATTATTTCATGAAATGTTTGTGTTTTGAGAACTGGACTTCAGAGGCAGTTGAGGAAAAAAGAGTTCTGCAACATCATCTTCCACAGTTGTATTTCTAAGACACATTGCAATTTGAATTTTTTGTTCCACCAGAAAACGTGAATTGCCTTGTAAGCGATGGTTACCAGTGAAAAAGACTGCTGCTTCTGTGGTCTGTGCTGGGGTTAAATGCTAAGACTGCCTATCCTCATTGAGAAACTGCTCTGTTCCCCATCTGTGTTTCTGGTCAGTGAAAGTGCCGATTCCTGGGAGGTGTCTTTGCTGGATTAATGTGTAGATCACTAGTACTGGCATTCTGCATGCTTGCTTTGTCCAGAAAACAAACTGGTAATTGCCTTCTGGCAAATGGAAAGAATGAAATGTTCCCTTCGCATCATGCCTTAGTCAGCTTTGTGAGACTCAGCGGTTCTTTCAACTTGAGAAACCACTCAGTCATACAGAAGTTAGATTTCAAATGGTTTGGAACTCCATGAACATCATAAAAACAAACACTTTAAATGTTATACAAATAGCATTTTCTTTTAGCTGTTTTTATGCAGGTTTATTTCAATCCATATGTGTGGATACTCTGCTTCATTTAGATGTAATACAGTCGGTACTCACAACTACCTGAGAGAATCACTCTCACACTCGGTATCAAACTGGGAACATAAACTGGACATCAAAGTTTATTCTACAGCAGAAGGTTACGCTGAGAAATTTTGTTGTAGTTGCTCATTAAATGTATATTTGTTTGTTATATACAGACATAGATATATTTGTAAGGAATAATAATATATAATCATATAGAGATGTCTAAATTGTCTAAGTATATACAAATCTATATATGAATAATAATATAAATGTGCATTTATATGTGTCTAATAATGTATAAATAGATAAATGTATGTGCATACATTACTAAATGTGTTTACATACATATAGAAATATGTGTATTTATACACACATATGCAAGTCACATAGATAGATATGTACCTATTTTATATCGTTTATAGACACATGGCTCTTTTGACATGAAAGTGACATTAATTTTTATACTTTCAGAACAAAAAAATGTACAGCTGCTATGCTCTTTTGTGACATTTTTAGTGTGTTTCTTTTTCTTTTTCCCCCAACAGATATTTTGAGAAGACTTGAGCATGATTCTACTGTAAAATTGCTTCCAGATCTGAGACGCTATTTTGTTTATCACCAAGCCTGGGGAGATAAGTTTTTTCAGATTATATCAGTGTCTAGATAATGTGCATTTAGATGGGGGAAACGAAGTAATTTCCTGTTAGGGGGCATGTTACATTATTCAATGATATTGCCGCTCAGTCAGATTGACAATCAGCTTGAGACCATGCATTAGTTGAGAAGTATTGCTTTCTTCGGCTGGTCTATAACAGCAGAAAAACCTGCAGCAGTGGAGACATTGTGCCACACATTTACATGTGTTACCATAATGTGAACAACTTTTTTACAGGACTTCTTTTTCAACATAGATTTAAATTATTGAGGAAAACACATAGCAAAAGTTGACTTGAAATCCAAATCCCAGTAGGATCTTATTCTGGCTCATTTAACAGATGGAAACTCAGGACCTTCTCCAAAAGTCCACTGGACGTTGAAAACCAGATATATAATTGCTTTTTCAAAGTGTTTTTCAATTTTTTTATCAAAGAAGCAATTTGAACAGCCATAAAATGTGGGAACTATTTTAAAATGCCCACAATATGTGGTAAAAATACTATAGTTTTGCATCATTTTACAGTGCAGGAGGTTTCTATGTACAGACTTGTAGTGATGTTTCTGTAGCTGTCAACTTTAAATTTTCATTCATTTCACTGTATTCTTTTTGTGCAACACCTGCCTTTCTCTTTGTTTTACATGAGCAATTTCATGAAGGATCATATTTAATGAGGGAGTGCAATGACTTTAAATAATTTCATGCTCAATTTCCCCTCCCCCAACCAAAACCCTTAATCAAACAAAGGCTCTGGTAACCAAAGAGCCTGGTCCTTCAAGTTTCTATGTTATTTCTTACAGAAAATGAACATTCTCGGTTACAATTTATTTCTAACTCCTACAGATGACACAAGCACTCAACTTTTGGTATGGGTTGAAAAGTTACTTTCACCAAACCTCTTTGGTAATTATTTTGACAACTTTCATTGCAAGTATAGCATGACTTTTCATTAAAGATTTTTAATACAAATTAAAATTTCACAGACTTTTTTTTTTTCCATTTAAACTTTTTTTTTTTTAATAGAAATATCATCAAAACAATTAAAACAACAAAAAGTACATTTTTAGGGAAAAGCTCCCTTTCCCACCATACTTATGCCACACAGGGTTTATAAAGAACATAAGATATCTATTCTGAAAATTATTTTTCTTTTTACTTTCATGTCTTAAAAAACTTTGGATATGAAAACATAGTGCAACTCAGTTTATATCCTGTATACATGCATTAATTATAACTTTGTTTTGGCTACCAACAGGAAAGATAATTTTGCATCAGCAAAAATAAGAAATTTTTCATGTTTAGTAGTACAGACTTTTAATATTATCATGAAATACTGTGGAATGCCTTCATTTAAATAGATTAATTTCCTATACTTTTTTTCACTGATTTCATAATAAAGTCATATTTTTTGCCCATAATGTTTTCAAGGAACTTAGGAACATCATAAAAATGGTTTTCACTGGCTCCTTCATGAACATTCAGACTTTAAATATGTGAGTTTTTCACATGCTTTTAATTCTGGATTTCTTTGAATCTGTTTCCCAGTCTTTAGAGCCAGTCACAAACCTGCTGTTATGATGCTGATAATAGATCCAGTATACCCTGTAGTTTGGGTATGGCAAGGTGCAAGTAAGTTGACACAGGAGCTGAGGTTGTTAGGAGTGCACCCCATGCACCAGTGCAGGTTGGGGGCTGACCTCCTGGAGAGCAGCTCTGTGGAGAGGGACCTGGGAGTCCTGGTGGACAACAGGATGACCATGAGCCAGCAATGTGCCCTGGCGGCCAAGAAGGTGAATGGCATCCTGGGGTGCATCAAGAAGAGTGTGGCCAGCAGGTCGAGGGAGGTCATCCTCCCCCTCTACTCTGCCCTGGTGAGGCCGCATCTGGAGTACTGTGTCCAGTTCTGGGCTCCCCAGTTCAAGAAAGACAGGGAACTGCTGGAGAGGGTCCAGCAAAGGGCAATGAAGATGATTAGGGGACTGGAGCACCTTTCTTATGAGGAAAGGCTGAGGGACTTGGGTCTCTTTAGTCTAGAGAAAAGAAGATTGAGGGGGGATCTTATTAATACATACAAATACTTAATGGGAGGATGCCAGGGGGATGGGAGCAGTCTTTTTTCAGTGGCGCCCAGTGATAGGACGAGGGGTAATGGGCATAAACTTGAACATAGGAAGTTCCATCTTAACATGAGAAGGAACTTCTTTACTTTGAGGGTAGTGGAGCACTGGAACAGGCTGCCCAGAGAGGTGGTGGAGTCTCCCACTCTGGAGACATTCAAAACCCGCCTGGACGCTGTCCTGTGCAACGTGCTGTAGGTGACCCTGCTCTGGCAGGGGGGTTGGACTAGATGATCTCCAAAGGTCCCTTCCAACCCTAACCATTCTGTGAATTCTGTGAATTCTGTGAGTCCTATTTTCTGAAATGCTTTGAAAAAGAAGACCTAAGTCAGTTTCCAGGAGAAGAGGGGCATATTCAGTCACTTTCTAAATATCCACTGACAGTAGCATTACTTCCTTAATAATGGAGGCAGTGGTGAAGCCTCCATTTGGTGATGCAGGAGTTCAAGTTTGGGTGCCTTGGCAGCATTGGTGGTTCCAGTTTAATGCATGGTCATCCCTGCCTTTATCCTTTCCTTCCTGTAGTTAAGTATTTTTTTTTTTTTTTTTTAAATTTCATTTTACAATCCTTTCCCCTGAATCATCTCAGTTTCTTAAGCTTTAACTCAGGCATGCTGGGATTAAGGACATTGACAGCCACAAAGCATGAAGTAAGATTAAATTAGTTTGGAGTATTGTACATCATTTTATGTTCCCTGACTATGATGAAATCAATAGCCTGAGAAAAAGACATATCAAGACAAATACTAGCTACTGTAATTATGGAACAGTTTTCCCTCTAACATTGCCTGGTAGCAGCAAATGATGCCCTGTAGTGCAGCCCATGGGAAGTGTGGGGCAGTGTCAGTACAGTACCTAAGGCAGGGAGGGTTGCAGGAGATTAGATCACCATGCCCTTAATATGCCTTTTCACATTCAACTGACTGTATTGATCTATGTAGAAAAGACAGGGTCCTCAGGAAACTAGATGACTCTGTGGTATCTCTTGTCCTCATTTACATGATTATTGGCCTTGACAGTCCACTGTATAGGTTTGGTTGGTTTTTTTTTTTTTTTTCTTGTAGGTGCATTCAGCTTCTGAGCTGTGGAAGAAAGAACTGTGTGAGTTCTCACAGTCTTGTTTATGAGCATTTTCTTCTTTTTAGGTTAAGCTTACTAGAAGTGCTTTCCTGTCTTTCCAGCTCAGGTGAAATTTCCAGCGCTGGACATTCCAGACAGATTTAAAACCATCTGGATTTAAATGTGAGAATGTGGGGAGACCAGGGAGGAAAAATACCTTCTAGAGTAAATTAGAGTATGTTCTAAGAAATAACTGGTCTGTTTTAGAGCACTGGACTGGACTCAGCAGTGGTGAGAGAAGGGTTTGCTTCTATCTAATAGATGACTAAAAACATCTCAGAAGGCAGTTTTTGAGCATGGGCTAAATTGATATCATAGGGGTATGACTTTCTTCTCTTTCAGCAGTACACTGCTTATTTCTCCTTTCTTGACTTTTTTGCCCTATAGATGATGGGAAAAGGCAGACTAGTCCAAACAAAGGTATTTTCTTTGTACAACAGAAAAGCCATTCTCTGAAACTGCTGGAATGAACAAATGTTTTCCGTCTGCATTGGGTTGAAGAGGCACCAGAAGGACTGCTGCTACTGAGCTTTATGTTGCCTTTAGCTAGCGACTACCTGGAATTCAGTAAACAGCTTAGCGGAGGAGAGAATATTTACCTGTGCTGGTGTCGTGGTGCCCGTAGGGAATAACAAGCAATAAAAGCTTCCACACTGTGTGTAAGGCTAAGAATTATAATTGGAAACTCAAAGGATAGGAGGGTTTTTTGAATATTGTCATTCTCTCAGACTGTACACCGGAATGGTATCATTGACTCTTCCTTTGTAAAAAATCTTTTCTGATGAGAAATACATCCCTTTGATATGAAAGGTGTGTTTGAGCAGGAATTCTAGGACAGTAAAACCTTAGGATTTATTTTACAGCCAAGTTTAATCCTTTCTTTAATCCAGAAGAAATGAATGTCTGAATGCTTGTTTCCTGCTCCCTTTGCAGTACTGTGTTGTGCTTGAGCGGTTTGTTCAGCATTATTGTTGCGCACTAATTCAGCTTCTATTTTTCAACACTTTTGTATTGTATATAAGCATATTAAGAGAAAAAAGAAATGCTACTTTCATCCTAGAGAAAACTATTTTTCCTGGATTTCCTCTACACATAATGGAGAAAAATAAGTATCTCCAAGCAGTCTTTCTGAGTACACAAAATTAAATAGGATTTTCTGTATTCTGTCTCTCTCCGTTGACTACAGAAGGAGCAAAGGAAAGCATCCATCTTTGGATAAATTAAACACGTGTTAGATCTATAAGAGTCAATGCGAAAGTGCTGTTGGATCTAGTTACTTATTTGTCTTCTTTTCAGGGTCAGTGATTATTGTGTAATATTACACTTCTTGTAAAATAATAAAAAATTTCAATGTATTGTGTACTGGGAGGAACTCTAGGATCAGAAGAAAAGCAACAATATTTTTTTTTTTTTAGAGAAGAGTTGATTCACACTAGTTGATCTGGTGAAAAGGCCTATCTCATAACACAGAATCAAGTTGGTCTATTGAGACTTGCCCTGATTAACCTACCTGCCTGGATATTTATACCTAGTGATAGAGATGCTTCAGTTTCTCTCCCTCCTTAATGTATTCCTTTAAAAATAATCTGACAGAGGCAGCAGGTCATTTACACATTCAGAGTCAAATATGTATTTACAGAAGTATGCAGAAGGATTTGCAAGAATGTGCACAGGAAGAATATGTTGGTTACAGACAGTACCTATAGACAACATTGCTGTGTCTACATTAAAAAAAAAAAAAAAAGGAAGTTTAAAACACCCCCTGAGTGCAGCATGCTCAGACAACAGGTTAAAGAAGCCACACAAATGCATAGTACAAGCACAGTGAGGTGCCTGGGAAGATGTGTGTTTGGTAATAAACTAAATAAAGTCTTTTGAGACCAATTAATATCAATTGCAAGAATTAATGAATAGTGCATTATTCAAGAATGCATTGGAATTATTAGCTTTAACCCCATTTCACATGGAGAAGTGAGCTTTTAAAGGCTGCCAGTTTGAAATATTTAGAAAAGGAATGGCAGTCTGTTGGAAAGCTGTTGAGGGCAGGGGAGAGAGAGAGAGGATGAAATGACTTCATAGTTTCCCTTGCCCATCCCTATCATCTTGACTTTGAAGGAGAAACTACAACCGGACAAGAGGAGGGAAAGCGTCTGGAGAATGCCTCCAACAGTACTGAGTGTGGACAAGTTCTTCCAACAGCATCCCATTGCCACAACCGTATTTCAGGAACCAGATTGCTCTGACCAGGCAGGCCAATGACAAATTCAGGAGACCATTCAAAACTTCCTTATGGCTCATTTCCCAGAGTCATGAAGCAATAGGATCTGTTGCAATCACCTTAAAAATTGTGTGTGGGGGGTTGTTGGTTAATATTTCCCAGTAGTATTTTAGTCATGAGTTATCTTTGGCAATAGCAAATGAAAATGTTGCAGGCAACAAGACATGGCCTTTCAAGATTCCCTTTTAAATCCACAAGTTAAGAAATAAACCAGGTCAAGGAACTGCAATGCCCATATTCTCTCTTTGCATTTGTATAATGCATTTCTTGAACTCATTTATTTCTAATGAAAGCAGCAAAGCCTGTTCAGAAACATGTCAGTGGAGGAACTTCTATATATAAATGTAAAACCGGTATGGAAATGATGAAATAAAGCACTTGTGCATAGAGTGGACGTTATCCTTCAGCAACTTGCCTAACAGAGGAAAACAATACAAGCAAAACTAATGCTAATTATTTGCTAAATGTGTTTCTTGTGCTGTGATTGTTGTCAGGCACTGACAGTAAATGTCAGGGTCTGGACTTGCTATTAAGCACTTGTGTCTTTGTTTCTATGTTTCTCTCTTATCTCCCTGAAGCTATTTTCCTTCACTGCTTCAGTGGAGGTGATAGTGGAATGAGGGCGGGGTGGGGTGGGGTGGGGTGAATTGTAATTGCCATTAGCTGATGTGGAGGAGAGGGAAGGGGAGCGCCAGCAGCAAAAACTTTAATTCTCGTGATGCACGACTGGCCAAGATTTCTTTTTCCTTGATCCATCCTGTGTGCATTGCTTTGTAAGTATATCACCAGCAGAAATAGTCCATACCATCCTGCCTTCGGCATTTCTTGGCATGCAGAGATATACTTCAGAGAAATTAGAGATGATATGATTAGTTTCATGCTGCATTCATCTGTAGCTCCTGAGCTCGTATTATTTATAAGGAGTACAAAGTAAATCCTTCTGTCCAGCCTATGAACTTGGAGGGACTTGTAAGAGTCATAGAAACAAAAATATGTCCTGGGAAAGTCCTACATATTTTGATATTTTTTTCTGTTCCAAATTAGTCCCTTGAAGGCAAAATTTCAACTTGCCCCAGTAAAATGAAAAATGGTTTTGCTGTACCATTTTCTTATGCTTTGAATGTGTCATCACAAGACCAAATTTGATCTATTTATTAAGATGTAAACTCCCCAAATAAATCACAATTTAGAGATAGTAATTTTGGACTACAAAGCCTGAGCTTACCACTTAGAAAGTATTGGTATAGATTGTTAAACCATGTTGAAATTGGAAATCCATTCACTTTGATGCTGTCTTACAAAAACTTTGAAATTCACTGATTTCATGTTTTTTACTGGAAAAAAATGTCTGATAGGTAAAGCCACAAGGTGCTCTAATTGCTAGCTTGCGGAATAATACCAATTCATAGATAGAAGCAACAAAGGCAGAGCCACACTGTCTCCCCTTTCAGTCAGTGCAAACTTGGGCAATGGTTTGCATCTACGTTTAGTATTTTATTTTTGTTAGGTTGTCAGTTTAGTCTCTGCATTTTGTGAGACTATTGGTCACATCAGGTTTAAAGAATGTGAGAGATGTGAATTGTAATAACCAGGGTTTTTTTGGTAAAAATATCAATGAACGTATCTTCTGTATTCCCAGTGTTTGCCAAAGATGTAGGAGGACTTTTTGGTTGTCAAGCTCCCATCTCTGTGATTTTCACGCTTCCAAAGTTGCTTAATATTGCAGTATGACGATTCTTAAATTTTACTTCTGTGAAAACTCTATTTCATGTCGGTGAAAAATGGACCATGAAATAAGGAGAATCAAGATTCAGTGGCTTAAGGGCAGCTAATTTAAGGTTGACTTAAAGGAATTTCGGCTAAATCCCTCTGTAGTTTGTGCGAAATCTAGTGGGTAATGCAAAATAAAAGTGGATAGAGAATGACTGTTACCTAGTAAAAAACTATGGTTGCATACCTTGGCTGGATACCCTGTCATGGTTGCATGCCCTGTCATGGTAGAGAGCTGCTTCTGTAGTAATGAACTGGTTGCATCCCATCGCACCACAGCAGCGTTTTGAGAGTGCTCGTGCTTCTGCTAATGTGTAACCTGTCATAGTTACAGAGAGAACTGGCTGGCATCAGCAGAATTATAATCACCTGCAAGAAATCAAAGCAATGGGTAGCTTTGCTGAAACTTGAAACTTGCTTACGTTGTTGTTTTATTGTCATTAAAAATTATTTCTTTCCTATATCATCTCACAAGCATAGTGTCTAGTAAAAGATTTTTAGGAACTAATCATTGGCATTTGCAAGAGCAAATTTCTTGCTCATACTACAGAAACTTCAGCATGGGCTGTCGGGAGGCATTTTGATGTAGATTTCTGGAGAGGTGTTCTACCTATAAATAAAAAAAATACCAAGACATGAAGGTTGATTTCAAATCCAGTCTTCTCCTCACTTTCTCTGGACAACAGAGGAATTTGGATCCGGGGCTGAAACTTTCATTGTAAGTATAAAAAATATTCTAGGGTCATAGGGTGTCTTCCCAGACTAGATCTGCATTAGCAGTTTTTCATGTACTGACTGTGGCCAAAGATTATCTAGGAGTTAAAACGTTCCCGTGGATTAATGGCTTTATGGATTTTGACTATAAAAATATTTATATACTACATAATTTTTGCCTTTGCAGGAGGAAGAATTGTCAAGTGAGTGTGGAAAACTACTAGATCAGCCAGAGAAACTCAAAATTTTGGACTGTGCCATTCCCTGGCACAGCTTGGCTCTTGATAGTGACTGTGTTACAGCAATTGAGAAAGGATGCATATTATGCAAATATAACATCAGTTTATTACTGTTTGTATGTTGTAGAATGGACAGATCGCCAGAACCATACGCATGGCACAAGAAGCAACGGAGACATACAAAATAATGTGAAGTCCTCATTTTAAAGAGCTTACCCTTTTTAACGGCAATAGGATAAGAGAAAACTGGCTAAGGAGGGAATATGTGTGTAGGGGTGGCAGGTTCATAAAGAAATAGGATGTTTCATCACAGCCAGTCAGAAAAATATTGTTAATTATAGTGAGTAATATTTCATTTGCATTTTCCAATGTCATATCCCCTGCATACTCGTATGAATAGAATAATCTGAACCTGCTGCACTGATCATTTTTGAAAAAGCAGTGTGAATGCAGTAAAAGTTCAGCACAATCCAGGACATTGATTATTCACTCACTGTATTTGATCCTGGGCAGCAGTCAGCAACAGTAGATTCAGGCTAAATGCCAAGGTGTTCTCCTCTCCCTTCTGCACCCTGGAAATGGAGGCATTGAGCTGTCTGCGAAATTCTGAATAGAGACTTAGCAGGACTTACGTACAGAGAAGTGGTGGGACTGTAAGAGCTCTTAGTGCTGGTTTAAATCTTTACCCATTTAAACAGGTAATAAAACGCTTTTTAACTTTAAAATGATCTGCAGGCTGAGGCTGTAGCGTATATATACATAGTCCCTGGCAACCATGGCAGAGGGTGGAAGTGTCAGAAAGGGGAACCGTCTACCAGGACTTCTCCCATTGCCACCTTGTAGTCATCTGCCTTCCCTCTGGCTGGACCTGTCCTCACTCTTGGGGATGGCGGTGACCGTCTGGATGAGCGACATGACGCTCTATGCAGGAAAAGGATGCTGTAACACGGTCATTATCAAGAGCCAAGCTGAGCCAGGGAATGATGCAGTCCTGCGTTTTAAGCTTCTCTGGCTGATTCTGGTAGTTTTCCACACTCACTTGAAAATTCTTCTTCCTGCAAAGGCAAAAATTATGTAGTACATAAATATTTTTATAGTCAAAACCCATAAAGCCATTAATCCATAGGAATGTTTGGTAACTTTGGGGCAGAGTAGAGGTAGACGCAGCAGGCAATGCAGAGACAGTAGGGTTAAGAGGAGGAGAGGAGCTGAGCACCTTTCCCTTCAGTTTTCGGTGCTGTTTCCATTTTGCCATTTCTCGTAACACTGTTTTGCCTTCTTATAACTGTACCTTTATTTTATTTTCCCTGACATTACTGGGGGAATAAAACCAGTTAAAAATAAATGACAAGGATTTTTATCTTCTAGCAGTCGTAGCGCAGGGGAGCCACATTTAGGAACCAACTGGGCTGCAAAGCAATATAGCATGAGCACAGTGTCTGCTCATGACAATTTACAGAATAAATAGGCAGAACTGTTGCTTGATGATAGGGGTCATAGAACTACATACAGCTGAAATATCCATCCCCAAATTAAAAAAAATCCTATGTTGCAAAACCAAAATCATTAGCACCATCTAGTACAACGAGTTGGATAATGGGCAGTACACAGCACAGCATTTCCAAGTAAATAAAAAAAAAAAAAATCACATTTCTGTGGATATTTTAATACTTACTAGCTTTCTTGTGTAAAGTTTGAACTTTCTTTCAATTCTAAATATTTTCCACTTCAGTTTTCAGCTCCTGAGTGTTGATGTATATTTTTCTGCTTGAGCAAGGAGTTAGCTACTGCAAATGGGACTTTGCCATGGATTACGGTGATGCATTTATCATTCAGCTTTCCTAGAGATGAATGGAGGTTACATTTACAGTGCAATCCAGAGAACGATGGCAAGTTAAGAATTATAGAGAGTTGTGCCCTGTCTGAGTTCTTCCCTGCTGAGCCAGAGCAGTGACCGGGCTATCTGATGTACACCTACCTCAGCTGTGTGGGTTAGCAAGTGTTGGGACTGCAGGATATATACAACAACCTTTGATGGTGACACAGGGGGCAAGTAAATGGTCCTGATCAGTCCTGCTTCTAGAAAGAGCTCCAATCTCTCATGTCTAAGGCTTACAGAATAAATCATACTCCCCTGTCACGTAAAATTATGAAATATCCATGAAACATCCACATCTGCTGTGAACCTAGGGCGAGTGTAAGGCAGGCAGAGTGGCTGTGTCCTCACCGACCAAAGCACAGTCCCACAGCAGCCAAACAAGGAGAGCAGACTAAGTCTCCTGAGAGCTCCAAGGTTCAACCAAGAGTTCAGTGATCATCAGGCAAATCCATAGTGACGAGTCAGGTCCAAAGCTGAGCCAGGAGATCAAATCGTCACCTCAGTGACAGGATCAACAAGCTAAGTGCCTTGGCACAGGCGTACCTACAACGAGCTGAAACCAGAATCAAGTTCTGAAGCCTACACACAGCTCCAGAGGCAAGAGAAAGTGACCCCAATGAAACTTCTCTTGTCTGTCTCTTAAGCCTCAGCTGTTTTCGCAGAAGTCTGATCCCAGGTTTCATGGCTGCACCATGTCAGAGCTGACCTTGAGCACAGACAAGAGACTGCAGAGCCTGTTGGTGCATTTAAGGCCTTGACTCTTACTTTATGAAGACAAAAAGACAAATAAAAGGTTCACAAATTAAATCATTCTGCATCGGAAAGAGATTCTTAAAAACAAACTTTCTTATGGTGATATCAATGTAGGGTTACACAAAACTGGAGATTACAAACACCTCTTTAATTTAGAAAGTGTCCTTGCTACACACTGACCCAAAAGGATTTAGCCTTAGGAGGCCTTCTGATTGCCTTGTTTCCTCTGTTCCTTTTAATTCAGGGTAAGAGTTTAACAACTGGTGCAGTTAAAATGTTAATTTCATGACTAAACCTTGCCTTTACTCAATAAAGCAGTGTAAGGCAGGTTACTATCTTGTTGGCAGAAACTGGCCCGGTAAAAAAGGGATTGGAGCTAAAATTTGCCTCAAGGGTTTCTTCCTCAAACTCTGTGAAGTCCAAGTCATACTGTAACTGAGCTACACAGTAAATGCCAGTCATATCAAGGACCTCCCTCTAAGGGCTGGACCCCCATTTTTGGTGAAACCAAGGACGTTATGTGCTAATTACAATCTTCATCTAGCTCATATATTGACAGGTAAAAGTTAGATATTCCATCTAAGGTAGTAATTTTAAAAGCCTTTATTGTCATCAGAGAGAATTATGCACCTCCAAAAGCTTCTGATACTAATAGAGAACAGAAGGAACTTGTCCCTGGAAGAACCTTTCTGTTCTCTGATTCAAGGAGCTTCCAGAAAAATTATGCAGAAGATTACACTTCACAATGCAATCATTAAGCACAGTCAAATTAGGTTCACAACGGGGAAGTCCTATTTAACTAATTTAATATCCTTCACCCACCTAGTGCATGAAGGGAAGGCAGTGGATGTACTTTTTGTGGATTTTAGTAAAGCTTTTGATATGGTACATCACAGCATCCTTCTGGACAAGTTGTCCAGCTGTGGGACGAGTGGGTTTGCCGTGCACTGGGTGAAGAACAGGCTGAAGGGCAGAGCTCAAAGGATTGTAATCAATGGGACTACATCTGGTTCGTGATTGGCCACCAACACTGTTCCTCAGGGCTCAATTCTAGGGGCAGTTCTGTTCAATATATTTGTCAATGATCTGGATGCCGGAGTTGAATGCACCATCAGCAAGTTTGCTGATGATACCAAACTGGGAGGTGCTGTTGACCCTCTTGAGGGACAAGATGCCTTGCAGAGGGATTGGAGCATTGGGCTATGATTAATGAGATGAAACTTAACAAGTTGAAAGGCTTGATTCTGCACCTAGGACGGAGTAATGCCAGGCACAACTATAAACTGGGACAGGAGCGGCTGCAGAGCAACCCTGCAGAAAGGGATCTGCGGGTGCTGGTGGGCAGCAGGCTCCGTGTGAGCAAGCAGTATGCCCGGGCAGCCAAGAGGGCAAACTACATCCTGCAGTGCATCAAACGTGGCATAACCAGCCGGTCAAAAGAGGTGATTATCTGCTGTATTCCGTGTTGGTGCTTGTGTACTTGGGTGCTATGTGCAGTTCTGTGCCCTACAATTTAAGAAGGGTATTCCTTCAATGTGTCTAGAGGAGGACAAAAAGGCTGGTGAAAGGGATGGAAGGAATGTCCTATGAGGAGCAGCTAAGGACTTTGGGATTGTCTAGTTTGGAGAAAAGGAGGCTGAAGGGTGATGTCATTGTTCTCTACAGCTTCCTGTGCAGGGGAAGAGGAGAGATGCTGATCTCTTTTTGTATCCAGTGACAGGATGCATGGGAATGGTTCAAAGCTGTGCCAGGGAAGGTTCAGACTTGACATTAGGAAGCATGTCTTTACCGAGAGGGTGGTCAAACACTGGAACAGGCTTCCTAGAGAGATGGTCAATGCCCCCTGCCTGTCAGCCTTCAAAAGCCATTTAGACAATGCCCTTAATAACGTGCTTTAACTTTTGGTCAGCCTTGAAGTGGTCAGGCAGTTGGACTAGATGATAATTGTAGGTCTCTTCCAGCTGAAATTATTCTATTCTATTCTATTCTATTCTATTCTATTCTATTCTATTCTACAGAATGAAGTGCCTGACATATTAGACACCTCATCTGAAGTAAGAGACACATAATGCCAGTGACAGTTTTGTCTTCTTCTCAATTTAGGGGATGACAGTGGTGCCCTGAACTTTAGACTGGTGAAGGTGTGAAGAACTAGTGGATTTAGACATTAGAATTAGTAGAATTAGGGAACAGAGTAGCAGAGGAACCAGAAAAGTGATCTGGGAGCTGTTGTTGGCTAAAAGTAAACAGCCAGCTGTCACCATGTCACTTTGGACAAGTCACATCTTGGACCAATGGAGACTCCACACACTCCCACGAAAATCTCTCTGAGCACTTTATCATGATTGTTAGTAAATGTTTCTTAATGTTGAAATTAAAACTCATCTACTGAAGTTTATTTTGTGCATTGTTCATCACAGAAGTGGAAAAGAGATTCTTCTGTTAGTTAGCTGCTCTTTAGATCTTTGCAAGTTATTTTGTTGAGTGTAATCCTCCTTCTAGGATCCCTAAGCTGTTTGAATAACCTCAGGTCTTTCAATGTAAAGGGTATAGGGAGGAAAAGACAGAAAAGTCTTCTCTGCTTGAGAAAAACTGATCACCACAAGTCCCCAAGGAACCCCATACATCACAATATCTTGCTGTCTGCTGGTAGAGGCAGGTTCCAAAGAGCATTTGCAAAACTGCTGCATGGATTTTGTAATTGTTTCCAGCAGATCTGTTTCCTATATCTCTCTGACTTTGTGAAGGCTGCTCTCCTTGGTCTTGTGGGTGAGGCAGGTAGAGACAAAACTTAGCAGATGTCTTGAGTTTTCTGAGGTTCTGCTGGTTGAAGGCATAGTTCCTACAGGCATTCACTTAAATCAGCAAGCAACTTCTATGAATAGTTGTATAATGCAGTGACTAACATGAGCTTACCTTTCAGGCTTTTGTTTTAGATGGCTTCCAAAGGCCTTGCAGAGTGTTAATAAAACTTTCTGCTCATCCTGCATCGCTGTTCTATTTTCTCATTAGAGACGGATTTTAGGACCAAATCATCCTTGTCTTTGATGACTCTTGGTATCTGTGCCAGATGCGGATCCACTGTTCAATTCTTTTTCAGTGTCCCCTTCTTTCTTGCACATTTTAAGATATTTTCGTCCCCCAGACTCAGCTTCAGGCCACTGCACACATGCACACATCTGTCCTTGTTCTGGGTTCTTTGATATATAGAACATTTAATCCGATTTATGTTTTTTTTTTTTCTTGTCTGCAATGTGCTGAAAATGGTAAATCTTCTGACAATAATTTTTTTCTTTAATATTTCACATTCTGTGCTTAGAGAAATCTACTCTTACATGTGAGTTTTCAGCTTTTCTAGCTCATCTCCTGTGCACATATCACTTTAATCCTAGGATCAGTACACTTCTCCATCACTTTTTAAAGGTAAAGTGATTGCACATACACACAAACAAATGTAAGTTTTTATTAACCGTTTTTATAAGTACAAACATCTAGTACCATTTAACAGAACCCTTACCTTAAACAGAAGACATTAAGTGAAGTTGATGTCATTAATCTGTATTTGCATCAGTGTAAAAAAAGAATAATTTACCTCTGAAACTATAGATCAAAAGGAGCACAAGAAAACACTTTTTGTGTGGAATTCAGAAAGGTGAACTGAGGTGTGTACAGCAAAAGTCAGGGAACATACTAGGGAACATCAACGTGAACACCAGCTGATGTTGCAGCAATTTTAGAAATACATGTCAATCAATGAGCCTTATGGATATGGGATCTTCTTCTGTCACTAGTAAGCACCTTGACATCACAGGCCATAGAACTGCATCCCAGTGTGAGACACTGGTTTAACAAGGTTTGGGTATGAAGTCTTCAAAGTCATATAAGTAAAAAAATAATTTCAATAAAATTATAAACCCATAGTTGGTAGAGACAGAGAACATTCTACTTTGATGCAATGCTGTTTTGAGTGACCACAGTGAGACCTGTTTGGCTTTTCTGAGAAATACGGCATAGATATTCATGGCAGAATATCCAATTAGATAAAGGGTGATTTTGTCCTGTTATCAAAAATACCTACCCCATTTGCCACTTGGGCTTCTATGTGGATGAAGGGTTTTCCATGTAAATCTCTCATGGACTTGTTTCTCAAAGTCAGCTTCAAACACCTGTAACGAATATCTTGAGATGAGCTGGGCCATCTAATCTTTCTGCACCGTCAGTGGAGACAATGCATTGAAAGAAATTCATCTGTCCTATTCTCACTCTCTGCCTAGACTTCATGGGTTTTATTGACTAACCTTCTACTGACTGGATGTATAGATGTCTGCAAGGCTATTACGCTCCTAAATCTCATGTTTTCATAGTTATTTCTGCCTTTTGAGGACCATCATCTGAACATGAGATGCAAACGTGAGTGAATTGACTGTGCTTTGCACTTCTATCCCTGAAATGTCTCAACAGCCTCTGTAGAATTTTAGCATTTGCCAGGAGACATATTTGTTTGCCAGATGGTAAACATATGGACAGTATACACATCCTCCATCACCACTCCCAGAATAATCCCTATTCTTTAAAATGCTTTATTTTCATCTCTGAAACAGCAAATTGTCTGAGGGAATATCAGTGGGAAGGGAAGAATGTGAGAAAAAGCTGTAAAGCTGTCCTTCACTAAATTGAAGGTTGGCTTGAGAAAGGCTGAGGACAGCTGGTGTTTCCAACTCTGGCAAGAGTTACAGTAGGATCTTCACAGAAACTGAGACTGAACGTCTTATTCTCGTTAGTAATTTCCCCACTTGTCAAGCTCAGAGGTAGTTTCTTGGGCATTGTGTAAATAAAAGTAAAAATGACTGCCAACTGCCACTAGGTCAAAAGAATGAAAATGCCCTTCAGCTTAATAAATTATCTTTTATTAGCAAGAAAGGATACGTGCTGTTATCCAGCTCATATCTGACAATTCATTCATGAACTTTTACCTGTCACGATCTTTTATAAATAATGGCTCAAATTTTTTCCTGAGAATTTCTTTTTTTTTTTAATATTTTATTTCCATAAGTAAATAATTATTTCTTTTATTTCTAAAGTAAGTTCTGGCATATAGGGTACAATGTGAGGAACAGTCCCTGCAATCAAACAGCACTGCACAATGCAACAGAACTAACACATCTTTTAGTAAATGAGCCAGACAAAAATTACTGTGTTTGTTTCATAAGCACCGAAGGAGGTGCTAGAGAGTGAAGAATTTTGCTGATTAAAAAGCTGTATATGTCTGTCACAGACATATTTTAATTTGCCTTTTCTCTGTAACAGAAAGGGAAGGGCAAAACCAGACATGATGAGTGATTTCAGAGTCCTGGTTCAGCCTGGTACTACAGGTTTGTAAATTTAAGATTGTCAACACTTCTGTTTGTTTCAGTGGATTTATTCATGTGCTGTGCACGGTGCACATACCGAAATGCCCTGAGGAGCTGTAACCGTGATCTGCAGGTTATCAGGCTGAGTTTTACAAAGCTGCTAAACAACACACAAATCTAAAGCATGCCTCTGAATTGCAAGACTGCTAAATGAGTATGTCTTGGACACTTGACTTTAAGTACAAAACACAGAGCAGCGTGCACATAGATGCCCCTGGTCTTGTAGTAGTGGCTACATATTTTAAACCTTCTCTGATGACTTGCTTCTGATGCAATTTAGTAATAAAATAGAGAATTTCAATCTAGTGTGTCTGTTTGATATTTCTATCAGAGTAAGAAATTTACAGTTATTTACTGTCTCTTTTTATGCTATGGTTGTGATGAAAGGGAACAATATTCATATTATTTGCATTTGCAGTGATGTAAGAAATATGCAAAGAATTAGAGTTGCTGTATATCACAAATGCTAGGATAAAGATCACCATCAAACTCATGCAATGCATATCTATGTCCGTTAATAGATTTTCAAAACAGTGATTAGTACTTGTTCAGTGTTGTTGGGTTCTTCCTTTAAAGAAAGAAGGTTTTTAAACCATCTGTGATGAATATTTAAATATAGCATTATTAAAACTATGGAAGATTCCCAGAAATCCAGTGGTGAAAGTGATAACATTGCATTAATGCTGATTAGCAGCTGAATTTTGCAGAAAGGCATATTGAGGAAACTCTTTAAGACTGAATTAATTAAAATGGAAATTGCAGACACAACTAGATTACAGAAGACAATGAGCTAAAAACTCAGCTGGTACAAATCACTACAGCACCATTGAAATCAAAACCTAGCTCAGTGGTTGCTGGAGGACTTCCATATCCTGATTCCAAAGTGTCTTATAGAATTTGTGCTGTGCCATTTTAATTGTGCCAATGAAAATTATAATATTCCTCTAATCAAATTACTAATGACTATACAACATAATTAACAGATTGTGTGCAAACTATAGAGCTTTTTGTTTTCCTTTCAACACAATATTTCTGTTTAGCTCCGATAAAAATAAAAATACTTAAAAGGACATGTTGTTTTGTAAAATGTACATTTTAAATGCCGGGTTTATAATTACTTCTGAATAATATGAACCTCAGCTCCCTGCTCAGAACAAGGGCACTCCATTTCAAAATAGTGTCATGGGGTTTTGTGATCAACACAAGAAAAAGTGAAATGACATTTTCATGTGGTGAGGCCAAACTGAGAACTTTTCTTGGTGTAAAATGTTTAGGTCATGCTCTTTTCCTTCAAACAAACATGAATCCCTCTCTTGCCTCAACAATCATATTGTTCTATCAGTTCTAACATACATTTATAATATGTACTGGGGAGGAGTTTGACTTTTAGGGTCTCATTTAAACTGACAGGTAAATGCCATGCATAGAGATTTCTGTTTTTCATGATACAGCAACCAACTACTCCAGTTTTGGTTCAATAATGTCAAAGTTCATAAGGCTGGTCTTCAGTGATGACTTTAACCAGTATAATTTGTACACAAACAACAACGATACTGGCTCTTTTTCTACCCATATATAATAAGCTGTCATGGAAGAACTTGTATTTGTTGTAATATCATAAAAGTGGTTCCCTTTCAGGATTTAAAAGCATGAAAGTCACTAAGATGTAGAGCATCCCTTGGGAAGTTCTGGTATAGTCACTAGCTGGGAAATGAAATTATGCACTAGGTTGAGTAGATGAGCATTTGTGGGGTCAGGCTCAAAAGACTTAGTCCCCCGAATTACTACTTATTTTTCACTACTTATTATTATTATTATAAAAAACTTATTACTTATTATTACTACTTATATTTTCACTTAACTTCTCAAAAATCTATGAAGAGAGGTGTAAAAACTATTTACAGCATTACAAATGGGGAAGATTTCTACATCTTTGTGTGTGTTTGTTTTTATTTTTAAAAAGGGCAAAATCCCTGTCATTTTGGTAAGAAAACAGTTAAGTTGAGAGTACAGAAGACA
Source organism: Charadrius vociferus (assembly GCF_000708025.1). Lineage (NCBI taxonomy): Eukaryota > Metazoa > Chordata > Aves > Charadriiformes > Charadriidae > Charadrius > Charadrius vociferus. The sequence goes on from NW_009648063.1 coordinate 554,418, forward strand.
TATAGTCTAAACTGCCTTTCTATTTGGATTGTTTGTATAAGGCTAACATAAACTGTGTTCAGATTGAAACACTGATGAAGAGAGGTCAATTGTTTGTCAGCACAACGTCCAAACATTGCAGTAGAGTTACATTCTCAGACTTTGACACAATTAAAGAGAATGATGGACATCTTCTACCATTAGGTGATTTTTAGAGCAGATCCCTTCCCCACTCAGTCAGCTCAATTGAGAAGAGGCTTATTCTACTTTTGTTTAAGGGAAACTGATACCCACATATATTGTAATTAGTTCCTTTTGGAAAGAAGGAAAACTGGGTGATTTGCAAACAAGCCAAAGACTCTAAATGGACTTTGAACAGTGGAGAACAGAGTTACCACAATAGATTAATTTCATGTTGCAGAAGATGGATGGATGGTTCTGCCTGCAGTGAATTGTTCTCACCTTCTGCTTTTACAGACTATAGAGGGTCCAAAGCAGGGCCTTGAAGATGACCAAAGGGCTGAATAACCTGCCCTGTGAAGGAAGACTGAAGGAGTTAGGTCTATTGTCCCTGAAGAAGAGAAGGCTGAAGGTGGCCTCATGACAGTATTCCAATATGTACAGGACAGCTACAATGAGGACGGATCAACCTCCCCAAGCATGTGGTAGAGTCCCCATTGCTGAATGTTTTCAAGATGCAATTGGACAGGGTGTTAGATAATGTCATTTAGGCTCCCTTTCCTACAAAAAGTTGGACCTGATGATCTTGTGAGGTCCTTTCCAAGCTGGGCTGCTCTATGATTCTATGATTAAAGACAATTGCACTCACTATTCAATTTTTACAGGCTATTTTTCGGTTCAATCAGTTCATTGCCTTGCTCAGCACACAGCTGTGTTAACACTAGTGGAGATGCGATGCAGAGAAGGGGCAAGAAGGAGTACCTGAACATAGAAAAAGCGTGTAGAACCTCCTCTTCTGTTAAACCTGTGGATGTGAGCACAATCTCAGTAGTGTTCATCATTCAGAATTGACTCGTCCTTCAACGTACTATGAGTAAGGTTTGAGGTTTCAGGGAAATTTCCCCTTGGCTCCTTGTGCTGCTTTACAACTTACATGCTCATCCATGTGTTTTTGGTGTCTGTTAGCCAAGCTGCCCAGGATTCAGTGAGAATTGATGTAGCTACAGTCAGAATTACTGTCTATTCCCCAAATATCTGCATTTGGGAATTCCCAATACTTAATTGTTCAGAAGTTTTGCTGGTAATTTGTGTTTGACATTGGTATATTTGGTTGATGAGTAAGGAAACTTCTCTTCAACAGTCAGACTTCTGGCAAATAAGTTGTGAGGATGCAGAAAGCAGAATACTGGTCATCAGTGCCACCTCTTTAATGGTGAATGGAAACCTTAATATTTGTCAGCAGTTGATACGCTATACACACACTCAGACATCAATTTTTATTCATAACATAGCATTCTCCTTCAGCTGCTAGATAGAACTCGGAGTACTGTGAAAGGAAGGTAGACCTCCAAATTAGCTGTATTCTTGTGTAGTTGGTATGATTAAAAGAGCTTCGGGGCTTAAATTGACAGTCTGTTTATCATGGGAGCAAATTATATGAATATAGCTCAGTCTCTGTGATTATTTCCTGTGACACCAAAATCAGGGCTTGCTTATAGAAGGCATTTACCATAAATATCGGTATCCTTGACAACACCAGAATCCAATAAAGTGCTTTGTAATGAGCTACTCTTAAAAAATGTATTCCTTAACTTGTATGATTACATGATAATCATATTGTACTGGGGCCATTTTTGGAAAATATTTTGGGTGTTACTTTATGTCAAATTTGTGCTGTCAGCATAAAATATAATATCACAAGACACATTAAAATGTCTCAACTTGCTACCAGGCATACAGCATAAAATAGCTAAACTGGTGTAAAATCTCCTTTGTTTTTTTCCATATTTGGTTATCTTTTCTGTAATACAGTCAAAATGCTGTCTTAATAGTCCTAAAATTAATTAGAGCAATGGACATTAACATAACATGTACTCACACTATGCCCAGTTTTTCCAAGTGCATTTCTTCCATGCAGACGTATGTCCATTTAGATAACATGAATGCAGAACTACTCAATCAGTACTGAAACATGAAGTATATGTAAATACAACCTCTGAGATATGATGAAATCGATAAGTTGTTATTTAAATTTTCTTTGGTGTCAGCTCTTCCACACTCAACAAGTAAATAACACAGGATAAGAGAAGTTGATCTTGATTTTTCTATGTGAATGCCCATGGAAGGGAAGTTGACATAAGCACTGCAGGTTCAGGGCATTGATGACAGCCCCAGTTTGCATCGCAGCCACCAGTTACTCTGCTCCTGTGCCCATATTTATCTGGATGCTGAAACAAAGGGTCAACCCTCATAATTTTTCAGTTTCAGAATGCTGTGTGAGTTGCCTTCCAAACGTTTTGAGCTTCTGTCTAGTGAAAAGCTGGCTCTCACACAGCAACCTTGCTTTCTGAGAACATACCCAATGCTAAGATTCAGGTCTCCACAAAAAAAGCTGGGAATAAACAAGTGCAACTTGCAAGTTAAAAAAATAGTCAAGCTGCCCCAAAAAAAACAACCAGCCACAGGAATATGAACGTATAGTGTAAGACCTCCAAGTAAGTGGATATGTGCTGGTATAGAGATGATAAAGAAACAATAATGGCCATTAATAAGAGAAAATACCTAGCTTTTTATAAAAGGGCAATAATATTGAGATAAAAATGATAAGGAAAATTTGACCAATTTTTTCTTCAGATTCAGGGAGCATTCAGACACTTCCTTGATGGATTCATGTTGTTTTGTAGTTAGCATGAAAGGGATGCACATTCAGCTGTGCTGTAAATAGGAGAACAGTTCTTTTTGTCAATAGATCTGAGGAAACATAGGTATACATAGGACTGGAATCAGTCCTTTCCAGGTATTTCTGGTGCCCCTGTTGTCTGAACATCCAGTGTACTCCATTGCACAGCCTACACCATTTCTAGTTCCCGTAAGACATGATTTTCTGTTTATAATCACCAGAACAATGATGAGGTTGCCTATTTATTAATTATGCATTTTATATTGGCTTTAACAGTTCCCGCATTAATGGGAACTGAATGAATGTTGTTGCCCAGCTCATGGGACAAGAAAATGGTAAGCTTGAGTTTAAGATTGTCATTAACCATTGGCAATGATGTGTACATGCTTTACAATCCTCTTAGCAGTCTGTGAGTCCATGAATGACCCATAACAGTGCACTAAATAACATTTACACGATGTCTTTGAATAGGTCACAGTGCAGTCAGAAAATGATAAATGAAGATGACATGTCTTTTACTTAAAATTTGAATCTTATGTGATCTAAAATACAGGTAATTTTTTTTTTCAGAAGGAGTATATATTTTGTCTCAAAGAGCAGGCACTTTGGCTAAAAATGTAAACAATGCTAAACATTGTTGAGAAAGGTTAAGGAGGTTTGGAAAATTTCTTTTTTTTGGGATAAGTGGAGGGCAAGTCGAATTTCAGCGCAAACAACAGGAATAGAAAACAATAGACATTAATTGACTTCATTTGGGAACCTATTATATGATTATGGTATTGATTCAAAATTTATTGTCTACCTCTTTCTTCAGTATGATTATTAGAAAGTAAATAAATCAAATAAATCACTGTTAAACCCCTCAAATTCATTAATATCAAAAAGAAAAAGGAAATGTCTGAGCGAATGTCCTGAATTTGGGATGTGTGTATGCGCAGAATCTGTAATAACATAGGATGATAGTGTGATATCTGGAGTGCGCTTGTGCCAGTCCAAATACCCACAGCATGAATTAATAATGCAGTTAGAACTGAATACAGAAACCCTTCCCAGGACCTGTCAGTCTCTCTGCTGCTGTGCTTGCCTTTCCAATGCGTCCCCAAGTCGCAGGGTTCGCAGCTGCAGCCTGGAGCTGGACCTGGGGGGTTGGTACAGGGGGTCATCAGTGTCCTGGGTTTCTTGCTGGGAGGGGTGTGATGGTAATTATGGGGGGTTTCCTCCTCTTTGTCGGGAGGAGGAAGACATCATTGTTGGTAACATCTTCCTTCTTCGCCTTGGGTCCACCTGAGTTTATTTTTATAGGTTTTCTCAGCAAGGTCTGCCTACATCTCCTTCCCCCCTGCCTCCTTGGTTACCAGTATTCAGTTTTTCTGTTTTCTCTCTTGTCCCTAAAACTGTCTTTACCTGACCAGCAACCCCTGGTCGACCGCTGTGATCTGTGCCTAAAGGCTGGGACCTCTGGCACCATCCTGTCCCTACAGTCCTCCACACTATGCAGGCGTGGGTGGTTCATTCCACACAAAATAACTACCTGCTGTCACCGTAAGCTGAAGACAAGCTACGTCAGACTAAGGCCATGCCTATCTCCTTGCAAGATAGCTGCCATCATGGCTAGGCATGCTATAAAAGCTTAGACTAGGCCCAGAGAAGTCTTGAGACCCTTCAGTGTTAGGCCAACACAAAGACAGTGTGGGATCATCCTGCTGCTGTTGAATAACATGTTTTTCCTGTGCTTCAGAATAGGTTTGAAGGATCTCCCAAATCATTCGCAAAATCAGCGTTGCAATTTATCTTATCCTAATCTTATAGGAGGGGTTGGCTTGATTACTCTTTTTTATTGCCCCTGGCAATACTTATGACACAGAAGACGTGAAATGTAACTGTCAGCCATGAAAGACTAACAGATCACCGGCTGCTGCCTCCATGACCCTCCTGGATGTCTCCCTCGAGAGCTCACACAGTTAACATTAAGGCTAGACGCTCTCTCAGACAGACAGTTTTTCTACCTGGCCAGGAGATCTCTAAAGGCATCATCTGTGACGCCAGCGTCACGGGCTGCCCAGGAGCACGGAGATCTCAGAGGAGAAAGGAGATCTGTGTTACCCAACGGTGCTCCGTCCCTTTGCCAGCCTGGAGCAGTCACAGAAGAAGGGAGAAGTCTCCAGGAGGATTTTCTGCAGCTGGGCTAGCACTACTTCTCACGGAAGACTGGCACAGTGTGTGTACAGTTTGCATTTCCTGTTGAAACAGTGTGCTTCTCCCTTTAGTTGTATGGCAGAAACACACCACAGCCAGAACTGTTGGTAGCAGCAGTGTGTGCTGCTGTTTTGGACACCAATATGCATAAAAATGTGCAATAGAGCCAGATTTGGGTTTAACATGCTCTGCATTTGCAAGATAGCTTATTGACAGGGTAAGGTAGCATCACTGGACTCTGGAACAAGCTGTGATTTGTTCAATACTTCAAAAGAAGAATATATGTGGGGAGTGACCAAACCTCCATCCTCACTATGTTCTCTATGGCATTTACATTGCTATTTTGTAAAATTGCAGAAAGCTTAACCAGGTTTGGCCCTGTGAAATATTACTAACACCAGTGGAAGTCATAGTGTTTTGCATACAAAAATACATAATTTTTGAAGTTTGGGAACTGAAAGAAAAAGCTGCTCCTTTCCATGACTGATGATGCAAAAAGCGGGCAGGCTGGTGCCCTTCAGGCTATGTCTGTACTGCAAATGTTGGCTGAAGAATGTTTTTTGAAAGCAGTACTCTATGGCCCTGGATGGCCAGAAGAGAGGTCTAGGAAGCTAGACAGGTCTTTATTACTGAATCTTTGATCTTTTATGCCAAATAGTTTTATGCATTCTTAGAACTACTTATTTTAAAAAGAAAATAATAAAGGAGACATGTTGTACTGTACATATATACGTGTGTGTGTCATACCTTGAACAAAACCACATTATAATAATACACTCTGCAAACATCCGTTCTTTTTTTTGTGACAGTTATCCATAAGTAAATTGCATGTAAACTTTTAGGTTTTTTGATCATAAGTAACTCACCTACTTAAAATAATTAGTATTGCTTACGGGGCCTCAGTTTCAAATGCAAAACATTCAGAAGTCAAGCTATTTGGTTATGTTAGAAAACACACTTTGCTTCTCTCAGGAGGCTGACTGTGCTTTTTATGAGTTATTCATGAAAATATCCTGGGGCTGTACGCATCAAGCACTGGGATTTTGCTAGCAGTAGAAGAGGGAGAGCACAGCATGTGTGGGAAAATAATTCTCTTGCAAAGTACACGCTTGGAAGCTACTTGGGTCAAAATAATTTATTTTTTTTTTTCACCATGGGCAGAAGAACTGTCATCTTCTTTATCAGTAAAAGGGGCTCTTGCAGTTGGTCCCCTTTAGACCCATGAATGCTTAAAGGTGAACAGTTAGCCCACAAAAAGTAAAGAGTCTTTTGAGGACTGTGGAGAAACCTGTCTGCAGAATTGACCATTAGTCAAGGGAAGGGTGTTGCTGCCCAGAGCCCAAGCCTGAGGTGTCCCTGAAGGTTTGCCACATCTGCTCCATTCTCTGGTAGTACTGCCCAGTGACCCTGAGCACAGCAGAAGGCATTCATGAGCATGGGGAGGTAGAGAGCCTGCGCTCCTACTGGTATTTCCACTTTAAGGGTAGCGTCTCAGGTCAGCACTGACAAATTCTGGAGCTCCGTCTTCACAGATGGTATTGGCAGTGCTGTGACAGCCTCTGTCACCAGGCAATAACATCCTGCGAGGGCAGCATGGTGTGAAGATGCCTCTCAGAGAACAGACAAAACACCTTCCAACATAAGCTTAGAGAACTAATGAAGATCCTGTAAATTACTTTTGAAGAGGACAGATGATAAAAGCTTCTATATGTGCAAATAAAAGACAATATGAGTGAAAGGGGTAGGGGTAGGGGTAGGGATAGGGGTAGGGGTAGGGGTAGGGGTAGGGGGAGGGGTAGGGTTAGGGGTAGGGTTAGGCTTAGGGTTGGGTTAGGGTTAGGGGTAGGGGTAGGGGTAGGGGTAGGAAAGGAAAGGAGAGGAAAGGAAAGGAAAGGAAAGGAAAGGAGAGGAAAGGAAAGGAAAGGAAAGGAAAGGAGAGGAAAGGAAAGGAAAGGAAAGGAAAGGAGAGGAAAGGAAAGGAAAGGAAAGGAAAGGAGAGGAAAGGAAAGGAAAGGAAAGGAAAGGAGAGGAAAGGAAAGGAAAGGAAAGGAAAGGAGAGGAAAGGAAAGGAAAGGAAAGGAAAGGAGAGGAAAGGAAAGGAAAGGAAAGGAAAGGAGAGGAAAGGAAAGGAAAGGAAAGGAAAGGAGAGGAAAGGAAAGGAAAGGAAAGGAAAGGAGAGGAAAGGAAAGGAAAGGAAAGGAAAGGAGAGGAAAGGAAAGGAAAGGAAAGGAAAGGAGAGGAAAGGAAAGGAAAGGAAAGGAAAGGAGAGGAAAGGAAAGGAAAGGAAAGGAAAGGAGAGGAAAGGAAAGGAAAGGAAAGGAAAGGAGAGGAAAGGAAAGGAAAGGAAAGGAAAGGAGAGGAAAGGAAAGGAAAGGAAAGGAAAGGAGAGGAAAGGAAAGGAAAGGAAAGGAAAGGAGAGGAAAGGAAAGGAAAGGAAAGGAAAGGAGAGGAAAGGAAAGGAAAGGAAAGGAAAGGAGAGGAAAGGAAAGGAAAGGAAAGGAAAGGAGAGGAAAGGAAAGGAAAGGAAAGGAAAGGAGAGGAAAGGAAAGGAAAGGAAAGGAAAGGAGAGGAAAGGAAAGGAAAGGAAAGGAAAGGAGAGGAAAGGAAAGGAAAGGAAAGGAAAGGAGAGGAAAGGAAAGGAAAGGAAAGGAAAGGAGAGGAAAGGAAAGGAAAGGAAAGGAAAGGAGAGGAAAGGAAAGGAAAGGAAAGGAAAGGAGAGGAAAGGAAAGGAAAGGAAAGGAAAGGAAAGGAAAGGAAAGGAAAGGAAAGGAAAGGAAAGGAAAGGAAAGGAAAGGAAAGGAAAGGAAAGGAAAGGAAAGGAAAGGAAAGGAAAGGAAAGGAAAGGAAAGGAAAGGAAAGGAAAGGAAAGGAAAGGAAAGGAAAGGAAAGGAAAGGAAAGGAAAGGAAAGGAAAGGAAAGGAAAGGAAAGGAAAGGAAAGGAAAGGAAAGGAAAGGAAAGGAAAGGAAAGGAAAGGAAAGGAAAGGAAAGGAAAGGAAAGGAAAGGAAAGGAAAGGAAAGGAAAGGAAAGGAAAGGAAAGGAAAGGAAAGGAAAGGAAAGGAAAGGAAAGGAAAGGAAAGGAAAGGAAAGGAAAGGAAAGGAAAGGAAAGGAAAGGAAAGGAAAGGAAAGGAAAGGAAAGGAAAGGAAAGGAAAGGAAAGGAAAGGAAAGGAAAGGAAAGGAAAGGAAAGGAAAGGAAAGGAAAGGAAAGGAAAGGAAAGGAAAGGAAAGGAAAGGAAAGGAAAGGAAAGGAAAGGAAAGGAAAGGAAAGGAAAGGAAAGGAAAGGAAAGGAAAGGAAAGGAAAGGAAAGGAAAGGAAAGGAAAGGAAAGGAAAGGAAAGGAAAGGAAAGGAAAGGAAAGGAAAGGAAAGGAAAGGAAAGGAAAGGAAAGGAAAGGAAAGGAAAGGAAAGGAAAGGAAAGGAAAGGAAAGGGAAAACCTGAATGGATTAATATCTGGGCAGAAAAATGGTGAAGCTTTTGAGTTGCCATAGCGATAAGAATAATGGGACCCCTTCCAAATGTTTGAGAAATCAGTGTACTAATTCCATAAGAAGCAAGCAGAAAAAAAGGAACAGTTACGGTAAGAATCGTCTGTGTAGTGCTAGTCAGCAAAAAAAAAAAGCTTCTTATTCATACTTTAAAAAAAAATTATATTTATTTTCTTGGCAGAACTGGCAGGTGATGAAGGAATTTATATTCTCAGATATGAGGAAAAACAAGATTAAAGGACATGGAGCATTCATAGAATTCTTGGAGTGAATTTGGTTCATTGTTTTTGTCTTGCATGACTAAAACTACTGTCTATTTTACATCTGACACCAAGAAATGTGACGGAATTGGCAGAGAATTTTAAAGTGGAGGACAGGATTCTCGGAAATTCTGTTTTTATCTGAAGGACATTTTCTAATAATATATTTGTTTGCTACCATAAGTAGTCTTGTTCCCTTTCCTGTATGTTTTAGCTTTCTTGGTCTTGATATCCACAACAACAGTGAGTTTTAAAAGAGATAGAAAAAATTAGTAAAAAGTTTTCCTTCAACACCAAATATCTGCCAAACACTGAGTACAATGGTTAATGGTTTTTGAAAGTTTGTGCACAGGAGTGATCAAAGCATTTAAGTAATTAAATAAAGTTCTTAGAACCCACCATAACTTGCAGTGCTAAGGAGTCTAAATAACAATATTTTGTCAGAGATTCACAGTGTATTGTGGGTTTTTATACAGTCTTGATAACACAGGCTTAATAACACTACTTCATGCACACTTAATAACATAGAAAATGACACTCTAAACTTTTTTGTCTTCAAAAGTATTTGCTGCAGCAGCTAGCACTTTTGTAAGTAAAGCTTTGCTCAAAGGCCTTTTTTTCCCTTTTCTGTTAAATACTGTTTCCTATAAAAGAAAGGATTAGTCCCATACCTAGCCTTTTCTTCTTGTCGAGGAACAAGCTGCACTCCTAGCAAATACAAAAGAATATGAGATTTTAGAAGTCTGGAAAGCACAATGTTTATAAACCTGACTGGAATTAAGTTTTGACTTCTGAAGAATTTAAAATCTTGCTGGGAATAAAAATCCCTAACCTTTCCTTAATGATATGTGAAAGGCCAGAGCAAGGAAAGAGGATCTGACTTACTCTGCTGGAGCTTGTTTAAGTCAACATATACTGGACTTCATTAGGGAAATAACAGTTTAAAGTATGTGAACGTCTTTTGCCTTGATGAATTGTTAGCCTTCTGTGATACACTTTATCTTAATAGAGACATCAAATGGTTTGTTGGTTTTTTCTTCCTCCAAAACATTGATAGAACAAATGTATTATTGGCAAGACAGACTCCTACTTTCAATCAAAGCCAATGAAAAGCTCTGCAGGGGTACATCCCATACATAAAGAAAATTCTGTGGTAGGGTATGCTCTTATCATACCCTATTCTTGAACTTCTGGCACCAGATTCAGCTCTGGAACATCGGATCTTCTTTGTAGTTTGAAAGAAGGAACAAATCAAACCTCAAGAACTGGTCCTTCCTTTAAAGCCAGTGTTCCTCCCATCAGAAACTTCTTTTCATATGATTTGCAATCCTCACTGTGCATTACAAGAAAATATTTATTTGTAACTATATTTACATCGGTTCTATATGCTTTATGGGCTTTTATGTCTCCTTATCTATGCAAGTATAATAAGGTAATCTGTTTATTATAAATTTCCAGAAATGTCTTTCTCCTTTTTGCTCTGTATTCCCGCAGAAGGTCATGCCACTGCCTAAATCCTCTGGATTTTATAGCAGTAAAAATCTGGGCTGTTCACATTCTAATTGTGATGGCAAAACACAACTTCTCAGTATGTCTGCATCTGCTGACATAGAGATTCAAGACAAAACCCTTTATTGTCATTGGAAAACAAAAGAAAAGAGGAAGTTTCTACCTATCAGAAAGTCTCCTTTATTTACCCTGAAGAACTGCCTCTTCATTTGTCATCAGCAGCTCAGCAACGGCAAAAGGCAAAGAAGGATAAAGGAGGTTGGTTGACTGATTTGTCTAACTGACATTTTAACAACAGTTGTAAACAAGAGCTCTGTATGTTAATAATGTCTTTGCAATGCCAAGTCCTTGCTGAGGATGAAGAACTGTGTCACTTATGTTTAGTTTACAGCAAATTAATGGCACAGTAGGTTCTCATTCTGCAGATGTGACCTCTGTGACGACAGTCTGTTCATCGTTCAAGGGAGTTTTGTACTCACAAGGACAGCATCACTCTTGTCAGCAGACCACAGTTTGTTCTTGTGTTAAAAAACTTCAGACAAAATTACTTCTTAAATTAACATTTTCTTTTTGGTCTCTAACCAAAGATTTAACTGTAATGGTTAACGTGAACAAATGTGCTTCTCCGTTATCTAGCAGGACAAGTGCAAAATGCTACCACATCCAGATAACAAGGCATTACTTTCACTTCCACTGAGAAAATGCCTTTCAGCTTTGGTAATGCAGAGGGAGTTTAGGCAGCAGGTAAAGTAAATTTCATGCTGGAATGCTGTAAACTGCTGCCAGTGTAAATCAGTGTGAGGCTTGGAGGATTTTATATCACGTTTGCACCTATGTTGGTGTTAGAGAAAAGAAGTACATAACGTTCAGTGTAGACCTAAGTGTTGGCACAGCAGACCTTAGGCTAGCAGCTGAGAGAGCATAAATGAAACAGCCCTTCCATATCCAAAAGGTTGTTGGGAGATGTCGGTATTTCTGCTCTCCTTCATTGTTTACAGTATAACAAAATATTTATGAGGTTTTAGAGTAGCAGCTCAAAATCACAGGCCAGATTAAGTCACAGAAGTTGTTGTAGTGCATGTATAATTATGGAGCTCAGTATTGGTTTAGCTGTTTTCACCATATCTTTCAAGATATTTCTTAAGATAGTTTCTTTTCTTTTCATTCTTAACTGCAAAGCCTTTTCTAGGATGTACAGGAAACAGGTCATTTAAATTGTCCTTTCAAGTAACAGAAAACTCCCCCTTTAATCAGCCTGAATTACACAATTCTCATCTGTATTAAGGAGTTTCATTTAGTCTCTCCTGTAAATAAGTGATTTCTATGCAATGGGGTTGATAAACCCATACTATCAAGCCTGAAGCTAATAAGACTCCTTGTTAAATATTTCTGATTGATTGCATACCCTCGTGCCAAGAGGGAAATAAGACTTAAAGCTAGTATTTATGCATGTATCATTGTGTATGAACATTGCATATTCAAAATGCAAAACAAATACAACTCATTATCTGTATAGTATATGGAAGATGCTGCAATAACACAAATATACCTCTCTCAGTAGGCTCACAGGTAGGTTAACCAATATTGCGCTTGCAAATATCCTGTTCTAACATCTGTTGTGGCACTTAACCTGGAAAAGCCACACATAGCTACTGTATGACCCTGAAAGTCTCTTCATACACCAACCTGTCTCCAGGTGACACAGGTGACTACAGCAAAGCTCCAAAAACCTGTGGGGGAATCCAGAGATGTTGTGTCCTCTTTGCCATTAGCTGTTTGGTTTTGTAAATAGCAAAGGACAATTTCTTCTTTGTTTTACCTGAGTCAGATTTCCGTGGTTATATTCACAGACCACTCCACTCTCACGCAGAGTACTGCTGGGCTTATCACTGTATCTCCATAACACAGCAGAGGTCCTATTTCGGATGGCTCTGATTGCTCCCAAGAGCTCAGGGTCCGCCTACTGCCTTTCCTCATTCCCCTTTCTCTGCTTGGATCAGTGCTTTCCCTGCCACTTTCTCCATGTCTCTCTGAGACAACTGGAAGAGATAATGGACTGTGAATGCACCTTCTGACAGCAGGTTGACAACACCCAACTATGTATTTTATTCTCCACTGATGCAATCATTGCTGCCACTAAGCTGCCAGGCTGCCTACAAAAAATTATGTCCTGCTCAGAAAGCGGCTGGTGTGAGCAGTAGAAAATGATGCTGGTTGTAAGCGGAACATTTCAAAGAGCTGTCCAACACATTTTGTGGAGGCCATGGAGCTCTGCTTTGTGAGTAGCATCAAGTGGGAAGATCCCCTTCAAAGACCCTCACTGTGAAAGGACAGCCTGGTCATCTCCATTACCAAGAACACTTTTCAACATTAGCTTTTGGGCTGGCGTCATCCCTCACCCTGGAGAAGCAGGTAGCTCTTATAATTCATGTATCCACTGTTTCTGGATGGATTACCATGTCTTACTGCAGTCAGTTGTGAAGACAATAATTCATGGAGACAGAATCTGCAGTAAAAGGTGATTTTGTTCCTGGCTTTTCCCTTGGACTAACATGCTACAAGAACATCTGGGCCATGCTCAAGCCTCTGTGTTGGCTGCTAGTCAATTTCTGTTAGGAATTTAAGGCTTTGATTCTATTTTCCAAAGCAAGTAATGGAGCAAATCCAGCTACACCGGAAACTCAACTTCGGTCTATAAATTTCAATTTTTATTTTCCTCCATTCAAGCCAAGCAGAACATAAACTTCACAATGAAGCTTATGTGAGCTGGAAGCGCAGTGTTCTCCAAGATCATCCATGAGTAGAACAGTATTCCAGAGGAAGACTGGCAAAACCAGAGTTTAGTGATCCTTAGGAAGCACTGTACAATATTCATACCTGTGGTGGTATGCACAATTTGCATTCTCCCCTGTATTCCTGAAACCCTCACTCATCTCAGACTGAGTCTGAAAAGAAAGGGAATGGTTCAGACAGTTTATGAGATGTGGAGGGCAGGAGGAGGGAAGACTTTGCTAACATTGGGTTCACAAAGGCAGTTTTGTTTTCATTCATGGTGACAAGTGGTAGTACATGACCTGTTTAGAGTGGAAAAGGGAGGTGCTGAAGGGCAAAAATTCTCAGTCATAAGGACATCTCCCTCCATTTATACAGCAAGGTTGGATGAAGGGAGAAAGGAAAGTGTAATCTATCTTTCATGGAAGGTGTTGAATTTTTAACAAAATATTTTCGCTGAAGATGTACTTAGACAGTGGTCATTTATGGTATCTAATCAGGCTCCCAGCGTATCCTCACATCTGTTTTGCCATATTTTGTCTCTTTTTTTGGTGTGAATTTTCTCATGACGCAATCTCTAGATGTGGAACTATAGAATAATTCAAGGTGGAAGGACTATGGAGCACTTCAGTTCTTGCTGGCTTTTTGGCCACTTTTTTAATAAAAAGAAAACAAAGAATTTTATCAACAACTGGTTTTTTTTCTGTTAAAATACTGATTGATAGAAAAGCATTTGAACAGAGTTACAAGCAACTTGCTAGGCCTTGTCCTAAACACTCCCTCTTAAGATAAAACATTGACCCTCTTGAGCCATCCAGAGCAATACATGTCTGTAAAAGACATATTGATAACAATAGCTTTCCCGGTATTTTTTGAAGGATTATGATATCATAGAATCATAGAATCATTGAATGGTTTAGGTTGGAAAGGACCTTAAAGATCATCGAGTTCCAACCTCCTTGCCATGGGCAGGGACACCTCCCACTAGACCAGGTTCCCCAAGGCCATGTCCAGCCTGGCCTTGAACACCTCCAAGGATGGGGCCTCAACAACCTCTCTGGGCAACCTGTTCCAGTGCCTCACCACCCTCAAAGTGTAAAACTTCTTCCTAATGTTTAATCTAAACCTGTCCTCTTTCGGTTTAAAGCCATTCCCCCTCATCCTGTCACTACATGCCCTAGTAAAAAGTTCTTCCCCAGCTCTCCTGTAGGCCCCTTTAGGTACTGGAAGGCGGCAATAAGATCTCCCTGGAGTCTTCTCTTCTCCAGGCTGAACAGCCCCAACTCTCTCAGCCTCTCCTCATAGGAGAGGTGCTCCAGCCCTCGGATTATCCTCGTGGCTCTCCTCTGGACATGCTCCAGCAGGTCCATGTCTTTCTTATGTTGAGGACTCCAGAGCTGGATGCAGTACTCCAGGTGAGGTCTCACGAGAGTGGAGTAGAGGGGCAGGATCACCTCCCTTGACCTGCTGGCCAGGGTCATGCCATGAGAGCATTTCCAGGGACTGCAATGGGCTTTGTCAAGGGCCTGTCTAAACTATGAAGTTTCCTTATCAATTCTACCTATACATTATAGCAGCAGATTCTTTTCTTAGGTGTACTTTCTAGTCAATAAGTATAAAATCACCGGCATTATCCGTTTTTAAAGTTGTTTTGTGCATTTTTTTCACGGGGTAAAGAAATTATTCAACTGGCTGTATATTTTTCCATTGTCTCAACATGTTCAGATATTGCCTGATCTGTTTGCTAATGCTAGCACAACACTCGTTACATAGCACTGTGCGTCTTCAAGAAAATATTTTATGTTGGGAAGGAAGGTGTTATTTTCATTGCACACGAGACTATTCATAGTGGTAGTAGTCTTCGTCTGACACAATTTCATTGTGAAATAAGTTAAATATTTCAGAGGCACTGAAGAACATAACAGTTGGAGAATGTAATAATAAACTGCTGGTAAGCCCTGCTGGTATCATGGTTATTAGAGAGTAGAAAAGAGGAATACTTGAAGAAAATAAAGAATTTCGTGGCTTGTAGCAAGGGGATAAGGGTTTGAGATCTAAATGTGACTCAAATATATTATATCTTGACACATCTTAAAATTGTTATTATCATGCTGCAAACAGTTTTCACACATCAGGCTGAGAATGCAATGCACTACGCATTGTTTGTGGTTTCTAACTATATCTGTTCCCATTTTGCATGGTTAAAAGGTTATGAAACAAATCCTATTTTATACCATAAATTCTCAGATATGCATTACTATCAGAACAGGTCAGGAGAGAGTGATCATGCTCAGATCCATTTGTCTGGATGGACTCACGCCCACACCTATGGAGGCTTCACTGACATTTCTGGAGTGCTGCAGGGGATGGAGAGATCAGCCCACATGGATCATTTGCTGCATGAAGCCTTGCTATTAATAACACTTTCATCCAAGATAGATGTCTAGAATGTCTTACATACCCTTACCTAACAAACACATTCTATGAACAGATGCATTTACAAAATCTGGGTAGTACTGAATGTTGAAACAGCTTCAGCCTCCGTCTTTCCTTGCCTTTCTTCACCTCCTTCTTCTCCTTCCTCTTCCTCTTCTTCTTCCCTCCCCCCTCCCGTCATTACTTCACACTTCATCGTCATATTGACATGCCAGTGGCTGTTTTTGAGCTATGAACTCTAGCTTTGTTCCTAGATATTTTAGCTGCTGTATGCACAAAGTTTTTGTCAAGTTGTTTACATAATGTAAACTACACCTTAATGGAGACTATATAACCAGTTTCAGACACTAACTATTCCCACTTTCTGACCTGTATGATCAGAGAATCATAGAATGGTTAGAGTTGGAAGGCACCTTAAAGATCACCTCGTTCCAACCCCCCTGCCATGGGCAGGGACACCTCCCACCAGACCAGGTTGCTCAAAGCCCCATCCAACCTGGCCTCGAACACCTCCAGGGATGGGGCCTCCACAACTTCCCTGGGCAATCTGTGCCAGTGTCTCACCACCCTCACAGTAAAGAATTTCTTCCTAATATCTCATCTAAGTCTCCCCTCTTTCAGTTTAAAACTGTTACCCCTTGTCGTAGCACTACACTCCCTAATCAAGAGTCCCTCCCCATCTTTCCTGTAGGCCCCCTGGAAGTACTGGAAGGCTGCTATAAGATCTTCCTGGAGCCTTCTCTTCTCCGGGCTGAACAACCCCAACTCTCTCAGCCTGTCCTCATAGGGTGGGTTCTCCAGCCCTCTGATCACCTTTGTGGCCCACCTCTGGACTTGCTCCTTAGATCTTGGTCTTTTACAGCTATTGCAGAATTTACTGCTTCATCACCACTCTGGCTTCCATGGGGCCGAGCCATCTCCTGAGAGAGAAAAAAAGATTGTGCTCGTGAGGGATGTGCTCTCACGTAAACAGAAGGACTGGAGGTAAATATGCCTAAATTTTTAAAGGACAAAGTCTCTTACATTTTAAAGCAGTTTAATAGCATAAATCCAGTTCTGAAATAATTTGTGATGTGTTTCTTCTCAGCTATCATAAGCAGACCAAACCCAGCTATTTTTGGACACATCTCCTGTGTGCTGTGTGTAATCAATGGAGACCAGTCACTTTTGGGAGGTGATTGATCCCATCCAACGATAGAAGGAGGTATCTGCCGCCCTACAGACATTCTACAGGAATAAAATTTTACTGATAGGCAAGAAGAAGCCATTCGCCTATTAAGGCTCACTTGAGTAACTGCTTTGCCTTCTTTGTAATGCAGTTCTTACAACTCATGAAAGTGGTGTGCAGTTTATTAAGATTTACTTCAGACAGTAAAAACTAGAGCACTTGCAGATATTTGACAATATCTGTTTATATTCAGTCAGCAGCAAGTAGGTGTCTGTCCTTGTATATGAGTGTCCTCATGGGAACTGTACCCAAAAATCTGTATCTGTCCAGGCTTCTGCTGCTTGGAAGTCTTGTTCCACATCTCAGTGGTGGCCAAACCAGGAGTCCCTGCTCGGACAGCGAATGTGTGAATGGGCTTTGACTTCTTAGCCTGTGCTGCTTCCCCTGATCTGTCATGTGAAATGGACACAATTTGAACATTGCTTTTTGGATTATAAAGCAAACAAAAATGAAGAGGCATACAAGCTGGGGAATCGCCGAAATAAGTCAGAATAAAACTTGTCAAATCACACTTTAAAAGAAAAATAGATTCCCTTTCTCAGCCCCTACTCCTACGTATCCTCTCTGATTTTCTACATTATCTGCTGTATCTAGGTTTTCCTCCATTTGCAAACTCATACTGTCAGCTTTCACCTGGACCTGCAACCTTTAAGGTTTCATTGCTGAAACTGATATTTCCTTGCTGATGAGGTACACTTTTTCAGCTCCCTTATTTAAGAAACTAAATAAGCATTGGTTTTTCTAAAGGGTCCTATATCTGTGGATCTTGTAACTAGAGGTTCAAAAGGACACTCTATGCATTATGTATGCTGAGGTGTGAAATCAAATTCTCTGTACAAGCTGTAGCAAAATACCTTGTACTGAAGTCACTGGCTTTTTTTTTTTCTTCAATATGGGTTATAGACAAATATGAGCCTTTGGAAATGCATGTTTGAAAATTACCAAGAAGATTGAGTCCCTTTTGTTTGTGACAGACTCATAATTCACACAGACATGTAAGGGAAAATCTGATCCCCTGTGTATTTCTATGTAGTCATGCTCATGTCACTCAGAAACCACACATGAAAAAAGATCAATATTTGCTCCAATGGAGGTATAAGCAAATCAAAAGAAAAATATTTTTCAGGGAAAGTGAAAATAGAGGGTTTGTTTCGTATCAACCAAATAAAATACCTGGACAATTGGGTATTAGATAACTGTTCATCACTTGTATTTTATTTTTTACATGTCACAATGGCTAGCCTAAATCCTTTTCCCAGAAACTGTCTGTGATTCTTCAAAACTTGTTCACCTGCAGATATAAGCGTATCACAGAGTTGATATAAGCATATCACAGAGCTGAAAACAGATGACATGTTGTACCTCTTCACTGCTAATATCTACTTCCAGCTGAACCTGGAGATTTTGCCTGTCTTCAGCTTTTTAATTTAGTTGCTGAAATAGGTTTCTATGTGATTTCTTTCATCTTCTTGGCTGGAGAAGTGAGTATAATGTAGTTCACACACTAGTTTAATCTACTTTACTACTATGTAAAGCAACATGCAAGGGAAATTTAGCCTTATAAAATTTAGAACTGGCCTGATTAAGGGTCTGTATTTCTCCTGCTGAGCCAACTTAAGGACATCTTCTCCAGCAACGAATGCAGGTGATGTCCCATAATATTTTTGCACTGGCTGAGCACTATAAATTTTTCCCTTCATCTCTATTTTCCTTTTTGCTTTGCTTTACATTCTTCTTAAAGTGTATAAACTTGTGCTGAATTTAATCTTTACAAAGCTGAAAACTTGGCAGAATGAGCACTGCCCATAGCATCGCATGAGTTGTCTGACAGATAACTCTTTTGACACTTTTCAGTCCTAACATAGCAGGCAGTCATTTGCATCTCTGCAGTAATGTTACTGGTATAAAGTTTTTTTTGTTCTTGAAATGGACAGGATATCCATTCAAGACTCGGTTTGATTGGATTATGTACTGCACAAACAAGCAGGAAAGATATTCTTTTCCCCAAAACATATTAAAAATAATCTGAATTGAGGGGCGGATTAGGGTTTTTCCCTCAAGATCTTCTGGTGCTTATTAAGAATCCATTGTGTGACCTCCCTATTCCTTTGCTTCTAGCAAGGGAACTTTCCCCATGTGGTGAATAATCTGTCAGACTATTTGCTTTATATGTTATTCTATATATAGTGGGTCAGCCTTGGCTGGCAACCAGGTACCCATCAGGCTCCTTCTCCTCAACAGGACAGGGGGAGAAAATATGAAAAGCTCATGGGTCAAGACAGGGACATCACTCAACAGTCACTGCCACTGGCAAAACAGACTCAATTTGGGGAAATAAATGTCATTTATTACCAATTAAACAAGGTAGGATAATGAGAAATAAGAACCACCTTAAAACACTTCCCCCCACCCCTCCCTTGTTTGCAGTATCAGCTTCACTCCTGGCTTCTCTACCTCTTCCCCCCGAATGGTACTGGGGGATGGGGAATGTGGGTTGTGATCAGTTCATCACACGTCATCTCTGCCCCTCTTTCCTCCTCAGACCCTTCCCCTGCTCCAACATGGGCTCTGCATGGGCTGCAACTTCCTTTGGGGCACATCCACTTGCTGCTCTGTGGGATCCTCCATGGGCTGCAGGAGGAGATCTGGTCCACCATGGACCTCCATGAGCTGCAGAGGGCAAACCTGAGTCGACGTGATCTTGGCAATGGGCTGCAGCAGAATCTCTGCTCAGCACCTGGACCATCTCCTCCCCCTTCTTCTTCACTGATCTTGGCATCTGCAGAGCTGTTCCTCTCACACAATCTCCCTCCTCTCTCTTGGCTGCTGTTGTGCAGCAGTTTTACCCTTTCTTAAATATGTTAAGTGAGGCACTACCACCATTGCTGATGGGCTCAATGGTGGGTCTCTCTTGGAGACAGCTGGCAATGGCTCTGTCCAACATGGGGAAGCCCCTGGCATCTTCTCACAGAAGCCACCCCTGTTGCCCACCATTCCCCAAAACCTTGCCATGAAAACCCAATACACTGACTATAATAGAAACACCACAGGATCCTCACATGATCACAGGTGTCTGGTTCTGTACACATGTATGTTGGCGTGAGGGAAAAGAGAGGAAGAGAGGAAAAGCCAGCAACACTTCTGTGAAGCACCATCAGCATCACTGACAGATGTTGCCATGAGTGGATTTTCTGCTGTACCGTTTCTCATGGAAAAGCAAGGATGAGATGCAAGGCTGCCATAGCAACTGCATGACTCACTCTGCTGAGGCAGCCTTGCAGACCGGAGCTAGTGGAGAAGACTTAAAACATTTAGGGAGTGGAAATTTTTGCCTATCTTTTGTCTTCTTTCTTAGTACATAAGCTGTCAAGCATGATCATTTTGTTACACAAGGACTGAGCTAAGAATTTCTGTGAAAGACAGAAACATGGTTCTCTGAAGGAGCTCCCAAGCTTGGACTCATGCTTGGGGGAGGGTGGGGGAGAGTGTTTTTACTTGCATTGACTCTAGAGAAGGGAAGACTGTGAAAGTGAATGCCTAGCAGTAGGTTTTGTTTTTTTTCTTACACAAGGGGTGTCCTGTGCTGATAAATATGACTGCATATCATTTTGCAACTGTTGCAAATAGAAGCTGAGATTGTTTTTCAGAACAGTCTTTTTTACAAGGAGGCATAATGTTTTGCGAGTGAGAAGATATTCCTCTGAAATAATATTTCTAATGTTACTCGCAATTTATTTCTTCCAGATGAGAGCAGTTCCAGATGGTCTTTTTTGTTTCCCACGCTGAACAAATTGTCCAGTTCTATTTCTGTAGACAAAGCTAACAGTGGCAATTTGTGTTTGAGGAAAGGTCTTGGGGAATATTTCTTTTGCTGGGGAAAAAAAAAAACCCACCTCGTTCTTACAGAAGTAATTGGGAAGGTGACTGAATTAATGTCATTTATGAAGGACTTAATGAAATGCCTTTCATCTAAGAATACAACCTCTTAACAAAAAAAAAGAACACAAGCGTATTTCTCATGATTCAAACTAAGTCGCTTGACATGAATTCACCCCAGCATGTAGTGAAGACATGAAACAAATCACATGAACGAGAACATTTCCTTTGCTGGCTTGTCTGCCACCACCAGCCTATTGCAGCATCCTGTTGACTGGTGGATTTTTATTGTAATGCAATTTTTAATCATTTTTGCTTTGAGCTTTTAGTTTATTAGGTGTTTTTGGGATGTAGAGTTTTCCCCCTTCTCTTCCCAAACCCTACAGTTTTAGTGGCTGGGTTCAGTGACCTGACATTTGTGCATGGGGACCAAAATCCTACATCCTGCAAACACGGGGACAGGGACCATTCCTTCTCAGAGACCCACCCGTGTCTCGAAACAATCTCAGACTGTAACATCACAAATGGTGTATTGCTGTTATTTTTGAGGAGAAGTGCTAAGAAAATGAACAAACACTGCAACAAGATACTAAAGTGGGTTTAGTAGAGCAGGGGAACTAGAAAATCTTAACTTACTTTGCCTTGTAACACAAATGAGCCCTAACAAACACAGTGTATTTAAGAAACTTCTTATCATTAGACATAATGCAGTCAACAAACACTGCACTCCACCTCATCACAAAATGAACTATATCGCAATTTTGCCAAGAGCAGAGAAATTTGCTAAGATTATTTGCCTATGGAGTGACCTTAAATGTTGTTATGTCTCTGTGTGTTGTACAAACACAACATGTTCAGCTTCAAGCACAATATTGGCAAAAGGCAGATATAGTTAATGAGTTACTGGAGTTATACATGTCTTGAGACAGGGAGTCCTCTCAGGATTTTAACGTTTCCCATCCTTTCAAATGACTTATTTTCCTGTGTGCACAAGAGAGGTATCATTTCTGCCAAACAGAGCAGACTGTTTTATTTGCAAAAATACAAAAGCAGGGGAAAATAATTAAATAAAAATTACACCTGGAAACAAATCTGCTTCAAAAAGTGGACATACAAGCAGATAGCTGTTGCCTTACAGCAGCTACAAAGTAAAGTGTGTTAGATTCCTTGCTTACTGAAGCCAGGAGGGACAGATTTTTTATTCCAGTGGGTTTTAGATCAGATTCTAAACCAGGAAAAATCTGCTGCCTCAAGCGCTCTCTTTTCAACAGACAAAGAAGTGCAAATTTGTTACCATCAGAGAAGCAGGCAAGCACAATTTGTACAATGGCTAAATGGATGTGCAGACCATGTGCCCAACATCAGAAACCGTTGCAGATAAGCCTATCAGTCTGGCAAAGTCTTGCTGCAAAAAGATCCCTTTTCCATTTCAGTCTTCATCTCACCTGTCCCAAAAAGATGTATTTCTGTGAAGTATCTGTACAGGTACTGTGAGGAAGAGCAGCTCTCTCACCCGGTCCTGATGCTAACCTGGCTGGTTTCTGTATGATACATCTGTTCAATAATAACAGTAGCAGCAGAAGCAGTGTTAATATTAATAGAAATAGAAATAATGATAATGATAATGATAATGATGATGATGATGATGATGATAATAATAATAATAATAATATTCTTTATTCTTGTTTCTGTCTGCTGTCAAACATGCATAAATATCATGGCAGAAATCCGCTTCAGTGGGAGGAAAACACAAGAGGGGACACTGCAATGTTGAACGCAGTAATTACAAGCCAACCCCTCTGAGAAAAAGACCATTGTCATGTGCGCTGGGCAGCTTCTCCCAAATGCGTAGCAATGTGCAATAAAAAGCAATAGCAACACTGGTTCTTTCTCACAGCCACAGAAAATTTTACTTAGCCACTTTATGCCTGATACCATTTCATCTTTTAAAAAATACAAGATAAAAAAGGATATGACGGGATGGTAAATTTCATTAAAAGATCAGGTGCCTCATCATTTGTGTTTTTGTAACACTCCAAGCACAAAGAGGCTCTGGTTCATGTTAATCATATTAGCCATTGCAATGGTGATTACCTTGAGACGTTTTAAAGATTATGGTAGAATACAAGCTGCCGTAGCCTTGCTATTTTGGCTGTCTGCCACAAAATGTAGCATCCTGCTTAATAATAATTTGCTAAATTATGCAGCTTCTTGTTTCTGTAATTAATTTCAACAGCAATTCAACTGCTCCTGGGGGTAGTGTTAGGGAGCCTATCTGCTGTTTACTTAGGTAGAAAGGGACAGAATAAGGTTTTCCTTCTTCATGTCCCCTGGCTTAGATGTCAAAACCACTAGTAAAAATGCTTTACCATTAGTGAAGAAAAAAAATTAAAAGAAATTATCATATGACCTACTGGGAGTATTCAAACTGGGTTTAAATTTGTTTTCTGTTTGTATGACAGCAGCAATTTTGAACTCAGGAAATTGGCCTAGACCCATTGCAAAAACAACGAAGGAAAAGGTAGTCTGACTTCAAGCATGTCCATGACTTTCATTGTACCCAATCATCCCATGAGACATTAAAGGTGGTTAATTCAAGAGCAATAAAATACAGTCTTTCATTATTCCGTGACTGCATTTCCACCCTATGAATTTTGATATAGTGCCTGTCTTTACCTTGTGCCTTTGCTTATGTCCTGTGAAACTGCAGTGTCCTACCGCAGGAAATGGGATGCTCTTCTCCAACAGGAGAAGCGATGGTGCGAATCCT
The DNA here is from genome assembly GCF_000708025.1 of Charadrius vociferus. Classification (NCBI taxonomy): domain Eukaryota; kingdom Metazoa; phylum Chordata; class Aves; order Charadriiformes; family Charadriidae; genus Charadrius; species Charadrius vociferus. The sequence continues at coordinate 577,791 of NW_009648063.1, forward strand.
CTCAGTTTCCCCACACGTATTATCTGTCCTTATGGAGAGGCAGATTGGATGTTTATGCTCAGATCAGAGTCCCCTGTGGTAAATAACTGTTTTTAACACTTACGGCAAAAAATTGTAACACCTCATTTTCGTCTTCCCCTCTTCAATGCTACATCCTTCTTCTGATTGACATTTTTACTGTAGCAGAAAATTATGCTCTTTTGTGAGGGCACGTTTGTGTAGTGAGAGGTGATCTCTTAGAGTAGCTGTGGGTAATATTTCAGAGGGCTCTGCGCATTGCTAACCAAACCTTGACCTGGCCTCCGTGTCCTACGTAGAAGTGGCAGAGACAGAGTGCAGATGACTGGGTTGATGTATGTATCGTGACTTGTGTTGCTGGGTAGAGGTTGCTGTGCTCTGAGCCAGATGGAGAGTTTCAGCCTGCCAGGCTTCGTTCCTGGATGCAGGGAGCTGCTAGAATCAAGTCTGGAGGTGAAATAAATACCCTCCAATCCATCAGGATGAAAAAGGATTATATAAATGTGGTACACCATAAACCATTATCCTTTCATGTGGTATGTACAGGTGCTGCAAAATGTGTCTAGAGGAAAAAATAGTAGTCCTTTGTTAGCTTTCACCTCTGTCCTTCACCCTCATTACCAGGGCAAGCTACTTGTTTTCCTGGGCTACTGAAAGAAAAGACCTCATTTTCTTTTGGAGTTTTATGTCTCAGAGCATCCTTTCTTGTATCTGGCCAGGTTTTTGCTTTTTGCAAAGAAAAGGATGGTTGTAGGCATAATAAGTCCTTAACACTTTCTAATGTCTCATGAGTTTGGGGGATAAAAGACACTCCATTCTCAGTTACAGCGGTTTCAGGCATCAACATCTTCTGGATGTGCTCCTCATTCAGTCACACCTTCACACTGGGAAAATTCTTAGCTGCCTTGAGAGGATGGTTTTATTTGTCACTTTTCACTACCAGAACAAGTGCAATTGCAAAAGATCATGTATGTTTGATCTGAGATACATTATGATTAAAGCTGCCAGGAAAGTGTAATTTTTATTCTTAAAAAAAAAAAAAAAAGCAGTCACAAACAATAACATAAATATAAAATAATTTAACGTAAATTAGAATAACATAAATATAAAATAAAAAATATTTTTTTAGTCACCAGGCAGTAAGAGGGATATTGGATCTTTAGTGAAAAAACAAAAGCAAATACTTATGATGGAAATTAGTAGCTTGATGAAATAAAAATTTGCTCTTAAGAATCATCAATTTCTACCTATTAACTTGTACATCCAAGAACTCTTGGGAGAGGCAATAGTACATGTGCACCCATGGGATACCTCCAACAATTTCCTTTACCTCAGTTCTTTCCTATCTGAAGTGAGTACAAGTTTTGTAGAGTTTGACTACTTTTGCAGGGTAACCCTTTGAACTAAAGATCTTCTTCAGATGTTTTTTATTATAAATGAGAAATTGCTTTATTTCATTCACATGAATTAGGTCTTGAGGGTGAGTGGATTTCACTGTGGATGCCAGACTCCTCATGTCCTCAGAGGAGTCAGAAAGATACTCCATATGTCAGCACTTTTTTCGTTGTATACAGCTTACCTTCTCATTTTCTCTTTCTGTGCAGAAAACAAAAAGGTGTGACCTCACCCTTAAAAATATTCAGAGAACATATTTTCCCATAAGCCCTATGCAGGAGCAGGGTGAAAGAATGATTTGCTTGCAAATAACATTTTCAGAGTAACCTCCTTTCATTGTATGGTTTGGGGTTGTGGTTTTTCTATGTGTTAAGCTTCTTTTCTGATACCATGCTGCTGTTTAGGTGAAAGTATATATTAAAACCCCAGTTTTTTTAGCCACACAGTGCTCTTAGCTGGGCTATGTTTCCTAAAATGAAGGGAAAGATAGGAGCATTTATCAATACCTTACATAGTAATGGATTCTTGGCAAACATAAGCACTGAAAGACAGCTTTAGGCAAACTTTCTATTTTCTTTATGCCTAAGTTCCCCCTGCCCCATCCCCCTCTTTTTTCCATTTTAGCAGGACAATAATTTTTGGATTCCTATGCTGGGTCTATTCCAGAGAAATATGAAAGATGAACTTTTCCCCTTTCCGTTGCTCAGACTTATCAGCTAAACGAAGGCTGGGTTTTTTATGTGCCAATAGAATCTACATTGGGATTTATGCTTCTGACCATGCACAACCGTTGTCTCCACAGTAACACAGTTTAGTTATATGCCTGAATGCCGAATGCTCACGACCAGGTCTGTTAACTGCAGCAGCTTACAATGGAGTGCAGAACAGGTGTGAACGACCTGCATTCCTTTTGTACCAAAACCACTCTTCGTGCGCTGGTGGTGACATGCATGATCGATCGATTGGTGGTCTTCCTGGACTGGCCATGGGAGTCTGGCAGAACATATATATTACTCAGATCAGAAGGGGCTGAATTCTGTTTACCTCCATTTTCTCTTGACTACATCACTGATTCATAAAGTTGCAGAAGAACAGAAAAATTAACATAAGATCTAATCCAAAGTCTGTTGAAGCTCCTGAAGCGTGTTCATTCAGTTCACTGGAATTGGGTCAGATCTTCGACATACTCCAGTGTCCTCAGGTAGGTGGGGAAGATACGAAGATCTAGACTCACCTTGCCAGACTCTGTCCCTGTTTACTGCACTCTGAAAAGCATAATTCCTCTTATTCCACTTTAACCCCTACATGACGTAGTTTACCCCACTCATTTTAAAATAGCACATTAAAGTTCTTACTGTAGAAAGGAGGTAGGTCATCTGATGCGACAACTGATGTAAAGGCATTATCGGAAAGGCTCGATATTTTTCATTAAACTTTCTTCTAAATGTTTTAGACAATTGCATATAACAGGACAGAGATTATTTACTTCACAGCATTCCTTAGGTACAAAATTTAAGAGTCATAAGAGATCCATGTTTTACCTTTCTGACTGTATTGTATTATTTTCCTGGCATCATATGAAGTGTACTCTTTTACAATAAAAAAAAAAAAAAAGATTATTTTTTGTTGTGTTCTTTTGTCAGCTATGAAAACTCTCTCTTAAGACTTACCCAAGAGTTGCCTGCCTCCTGCTGCTAGCGACACAAGATTTTCAAGGCAAATGGTGATCTCGTTGGCAGGTGGAGTACCTTTTGCCTTTGCTTGCCCTGTGAAGGTATCAGTGGTAAGAAACAAGGAGAAAAATTACCTTGACAATGTGGGGAAAAAAAGATGGAGATTATATGTTCTGTTTCAGCTGTGTGCAACTTTTCAAGAGTGATGTAAGTAAAAAGCAGCCATAAATCATTGCCATTCGTGGCATAAAATGTCATTTATTGAACTAGGTTTGCTCACAGGGGCTCCTGGAAGGTGCTGAGAAAAGCACCCAGTTCTGCAGCCAGTTTTTCAAGCGCAACTATGTGTGAGGTCCATAAAAACTGGAGCGTGGGTGGCAAACCCACCTCTGTGGGGCAAACTGATATAGGAACACATCAGTGAGACCAGAGTTTGCTTCCAAGAAGTATAACTGTGTTGTGTCTTCAAATGGGTATATAGAAAAAGTGCACTGATTAAAGCAGTACGTGCAGACAACTCCCACAGGTATGCAGTCCACTTATGAAGATTGGAGAGGAATGTGCAGACCTCAGGATGTAGTCCCCTTTATGTATGATCTATTGTCACATCTTTCCTGTGGTGAGATCACCAGCAGACAAGACTCCCAGTCAAATACTGCAGTCCTCCCACTTCTTTTTCGATATCTGCTCAAAAGAACTGGAGAGTAAACTGACGCTGTGTCAGCAGCAAGATGGGAGCAGCATATGGTGATAAGGGCAGGATCCTGTAGAAGACAGGGTGACTTCTGTCGCTTGCGGTGTTGACGGCTGCTGCTGAGAAGTGTTCACTGAGTTGTGAGCATGGTTCAGACAGAAAATTCTTGTTTTCTCAAAGCCCAAAGTAAGTGGAGAGCTTGTGCAAGATCCTGTTGTGGCCTTCCACAAGCCACAACAAAAAATATCAACAGAAGCTTCTCCTTCCACAGTTAGAGACTGAGGGTGTGACACTTGCCTCCTGAAATCTTCTGGGGAGAAGATATATTCTTATCATGTGGGCAAAGGATGGAAACTTTGGAATATTTGACCTTCCAAAAAATTTGACCAAATACTTCCAAATATTTGGTGGGGGTGGTGGGGGTGGGGAATAGGATATTGTTAAAATAAGACAGTGGTGTGACTTGGAAAACTGAAAAAGTATATAAATGTTTAGATCAATTTTTTATTTATTTATTTTGATATTTTTTGGTCTTTCTCCTCAATGCACTAAAAGGTCAGACGTCAAAAAGCACTTTCCTAAAAGGTTTTGGCCAAAAATATTGCCTGCTTCCAGTCACATGGCTGTTTGATGCTGTATCACTTTTAATGGAACTGACTCATGTATTCTTCCACCTTAATCTTGAGGATGTGGGATAAGAGGTTAGACAATTCCCTTAACATCTGAGCCTTCATCTGTCTTCATTGCTGCAATGTTTTCTGCAAACTTCTTGGCATGTTTCAGTGCAGGGTCTGTCCCTCTGCCCAGTTTCACCCCCAGCCCATAGTCCCTGTGCCACAGGACACAGTGACGATCTACGTGCTGAAAAGGTGTGTATGATTCATCAGGTGGGATCAATAATGCATGAAGTTTTCACTGTTTTTCAGGGCTTGCCGTTGTAGCAACAAAGTGGGAATTGGAAGTCTTTCCTCTATAAACATGGAGCCATGGTTGTTAAGCTCAAGCTCATGTGATTTAGAAGAATAAATTATATTAGGCTCAGCATGATTTGTAGCTGTGAAAAAATCTGAATCACGTGCACAGAGAATATTTGACAATGACTTGGTGAAACTCAAGAGGAAGTTCAAGTGGGAAATGTACAGCTTTGGCTATTGGAACATAGAAAGGAAATAATAAATTACTCCTGTCATGTTTAAAAAAAAAATCTCAAAAACCTGCACATTTCTGCATGATGTCTTATTTCCACTTCTCTCTTTTTGATTAAAAAATAACAACTCTGAATATTGTGTATTTGTCTTTCTGTCTATTTGTTCAAGGCCTTTGTGGACCTCTGTTCTGCATTAGGACTGCACTAGGACTATTGTGTGGCTAACAGCTCTACCAGTTATTAAATCTACACTGTAGTTTCCATTATAAGACAATTTTTAGTTGCTTAAAAATATGGAACTTTTTGTTTTGGAAAGTTCTTTGCTGTCTGCTCTCAGGCTGTGTACTCAGCATTGGGATTCCCAACACTCTCCAATGTTGCAGTCAGAAATATCTGTGAAACTCACTGGTAAGACGCTCCTTTCCCACTTCAGTTCTGCTCCAGAAAGGTATGGCAATGTTCTACTGCCATCAGCTCTCTATCCAGTTCTGGCAATGGTGATTGTAAGCAGTTTTCACTATTGCGATTTCTTGAGGTTAAGGGCTAAGACGGATTTTTTTCAGCATTTTTCTTGTAAAATGCAAGAACATTATCTATCGAGTTTTACTAATAGTGAAAAATGCATCTATGTAGAAGAAAACAGCTGCTTTCTAAATTTTCATGAACTGTATTTTTCTAGACATTTTATTAGTCACCCAAACATGGCCATCGATTTTATGAAGGAAAAAAAAGATTTTGTGGAAAACATATTTAGTGATCATGTGATTATCAAATCTCAACTCGCAAAGCACAAATTTCAGTAGGCCTTTAAATTCTGAGGGTCTGACCTTGCAAGCTGCAATAACATTATTTTAGTGTAGGGGCTGCACATAATCAAATGCTTACAGTAAAATAGATAGGATGTGCAATGCAGCTTATGTTACGGCTTGCCTCATATTTCACCCTTAAACTTTACTTGCTGTACAGCTTTATCCTCTTATAGACCCATTTATTAAGAAGTATGGTTAAAAATGGTTTTCTGTTTCTACTGTTAGTTGCAAGTGAATATTTATCCATTATTTTTCTGATCATAAGGCTGATAAATAAATGGAAGAACAGATTTGTAAATAGCAAAGGACAATAGTTAACTAAATTGCAGTAAGACATCATGGGTGCAATTACAGAAAATTCACGACTGAAGCAAAAACACCAACAGAAATAAGCCTTAAGCAGCCAAACGGCTGATACTAATGAATGCAGCAGAGAGAGCCATTATTTCAACAAAACTATTTGAAGTATTGATCAAAATGCTAAACACTATTGATTTAAAGCTAATGAACATTTGAAATTCCAAGTGTGTTCTATAGAAACCAAACTGCTGATTCGTTGTGATTTCCACATTTCAGGAAAAAAAATGATGACAGTGTGGTTATGCTTTGTTTATTTCGGAGCAGGACAATCAGAACTGGTGGAAAGGCTACATTACTTTTGTTGGCAGTAACACTATGACATATTTATATTCCTTCCATCAGCTGGATTCCAGGGCACTTTTATTAATGTCACTTACACATGGCAGTCAAAACACTAAAGGCAGTCCAACAATTTGAGGATTTTGTTACAGTTGTATTTTATAAAAGATTTATAGATGCCTTACGAGCTGAAGGTGAGTTTTAACCTTTTTGAGTCTTGCAGCATTTTGGCCAGTGACTTTAAGCAGAGACAAAATGTCACTGAGACCATTCAAACACTGTTCTCTGCTGTAACCCTGACCATGACAAATGGCCCCGCAGCAGACAGCCAGTCTTGTCAGGGACAGACTATCCCATAAGTCAGGATATATACCACCTTCTTTGCTGGCAGTTAAGGGTGTTCCTTCAGGTTTCTGTCACCCCTGCTGGCACCTTTGTCTATATCAAGCAGCTGTGCCTGTTATGGTCATCAAAGTGTGAGGTTCGCACTTTGTTTCCTCGCAGTGTGCTGTGCAAAGATGTCCCCGCTTCTTCCTTTGCAACCCTGCAAATCTTCTCTCAACCTACCTTGTCTTTCTGTCTTGGTGCTTATAAAACTTCCACTTCTTTTCCAGAGAGAAAACATGACCAGACATCACCTTGGCCACCCCAAATTTCGTGCATGGAGATTATTAAAGTGTGAAGTACTTATCCTCCTATATTTGCTACCTTCATTTTAAATCTTGGACCTGGGAAGTGGAAAACTGGGAAGAAGGTAGATTGTAGATTAGATAGTTTGGGGATTAGAAGTGCCTTAATTCAGAATACAGATTAAAATGAATATTAGTTTCCAGAGAAACACTGTGACTGCTCCCATCCATAAACAACAATATTACTTGAGGGTTTAATGTCCTCAGATATTTGACTTCTGTGAACTTGGAAAGCCTGTTTTCTGGCCATATCACTTGTTCGTGGTGTGCCTCTGTATACGTACAGACATGCATTTCATAGAATCATAGAATGGTTTGGGTTGGAAGGAACCCTGAAGATTATCGAGCTCCAACCCCTCTGCCATGGGCAGGGACACCTCCCACTAGACCAGGTTGCTCAAAGCCCTGTCCAGCCTGGCCTTGAACACCCCCAGGGATGGGAAATCCACAGCTTCTCTGGGCAACATGTGCCAGTGTCTCACCACCCTCATAGTGAAAAATTTCCTCCTAATATCTAATCTAAATCTATTCTCTTCCAGTTTAAAGCCATTCCCTCTCGTTTTATCACTACAGGCCCGCGTAAATAGTCCTTCTCCAACTTTCTTGTAGGTGCCCTTCAGATACTGCAAAGCTGCTATAGCGTCTCCCTGGAGCCTTCTCTTCTCCGGACTGAACAACCCCAACTATCTCAGCTTGTCCTCATAGAAGAGGTGCTCCAGCCCTCTGATCATCTTCGTGGCCCTCCTCTGGACCTGTTCCAACAGCTCCATGTCCTTGTGCTGAGGACTCCAAAGCTGGATGCAGTACTCCAGGTGGGGTCTCACCCGAAACATAGTAGAGGAGCAGAATCACCTCCCTCGCCCTGCTGGTCACGTTTCTTTTGATGCAGCCCTGGACGTGGTTGACTTTCTGGGCTGCAGGCGCACATTGTCAGCTCATTCTGAGCTTCTCATCAACCAACACCCCCAGGTCCTTCTCCTCAGGGCTGCTCTTAATCCATACTCCATTTACACAGTTTTGTTGTTGGTGTTTTTTTTTTTTTTAAATCTCTTACTAGTTTTTTCCTTTTTAAAACCAGATTTTTGTTTGATACAAAGAAATCAATGGAACAGCCCCCGTTAATGGCACTGAAGAACAATCGCTTTCTTTTAAAATACAGAATAATGCCTCTTACAGTTTTTCTTTTCCTCTGCATTTTGGCAGAGGTCTTTTTAGACAATATGTTCTGCTTTTACAGGACACAAGTGTGCTGGAAAAATGTTGTTAGTGATGGAGAAAACATGCTAACCATTCAACCATCCATCCGTCTCTCCATCCACCCACCCATCCATCCATCCAGTCATTCAACCAATAGCTTATTTTCAGGTCACCAGTTATGAGTTTGAGGGTACACTGTTATTCAGAGGTAGCTTACCTTTTAACAAGATGAAAGAAAAGTCAGTTAAATCTGTCTAAAAAACTTGCATTTTGCAATGAATGAGCCATTATGCTTCTGCCTCTTGGTATTTTCATAGTCCAGTAGCAAACATTATGTGTTTGCCACAAAAATGTCAAGCCTGCAACATAGTGAGTGACACTATAAGTGGATTGCAGCGTGTATTGTGAGAGGTATCACATGAGGTCTGGTTACACAGAGCAAGGGGCAGGGACACTGCGTCATCCCTAAAGTAGCCCTTAGGTCCCCCAAAGGGCCACAGATCAACATGAACACGTCCCCCTCCTCACTTTACCGTGTTACAGAGACTTGTGTGGACACGTGCTGGGAATGTCACTGCATCAACTGTGACATCTGCCTCAGGGGGAGAGGCACGGCATGCTTGGTGGGCAGGTAGGTAGAGCAGAGCTTTTGCTATGTGGCAGCAGTCAGACACACTGCAAGACCATCGGTGTCTCTTTACATTTATGACTGATTTAGGTAAGCATTTCTTCTTGTATGTCTCCGATTTGCCTCAAGTTTTAGAAGACACTTTCTCTCCCAGGCTTCTGGAATGTGGCCACAACCTTTCCTCATTTTCTACCACTGTATTTACTCCCGCCGTGGCTGCTGTCACATTTGATGTTTCTGCACCCAGAGCAGCCAGAACTTCTCACAGCTAAGCTGGTTGCTACGGCAATAAGCGGCACCCTGCAGAGTGGGTTTCCACGGTTTATTAATGAGATTACATTTACAACTGCCTGATAAACACCAGTAGTTTTTCTTGTAAACACACTTTATCTCTGCAACCATACTTGCCAGTTGCTTATCCTTCTTGCAGCATGGAAGTAAGACAATAAGGATTTGATGGGACAGTAGCTTGCAGCATTTGTCTTCTTTTTGAGTTTGCCTTTAGAGAGCAAACTCTTTTTTGAGTATTCTCTCAAAAAGAATCCTCTCTGCCTTAGAAGATATGTCTACAGAAACTACAATGAAGGTATGAGTGACTCCTCCAAAAGAGAAACATGTCTTTAAGAACGTAGCTGAAATGTGTGGGCAGTACAAACACCACATCAGAAACTATGCCTGTTTCATGATAATTTCATTAATTCATCTTCCTCACACAGAGGTTTACCATGGCCACTCTAGGTAAAGGTAGAAAGACAGTGTTGGCTACAAGTTTTTCATTTATGTCCATTATGAGGATATCCAGAAAGAACCCCCAAAAAATCTGTGACCTACAATGGAAGAATTGTGTGTTGCAACAGCTAGGCTTCTAAACTTGTGTTTAAAGGGCCTCATATGGGTGGTTTTTGGCTCTGATTCAGGGTAGCTGAGGCCAGAAATAAGCATTACTGTGGTCTTGTCTGAAACCCAGAATAATACAAGCCGTAGTGCCTTTTCTAATAATAATCTGGCCTGAATGTGCAAGTTGTATATAAACCACTCTAGCTTTTCTTTCAGGGTATGGCATAGCGACTGTGAGATACAGTGGACTCATTAGGTAAGATCAGGACTTGGTGATTTTTGATGGTAAACTCATTGAAGGACATTACACATCTTTGAATTAGGTACTGGTTTAGGTATTGTACTTAAGCCTTTAAAAAGAGCCTTACAGGTTTGGGGGGTTATGTCTTATTTCACCTAGTTTCATTTGTTCATCGCTGTCATGATATGGCCTTAGAGGAGACAGATGACAATGCACTTTGAGGACTTTGGGCTGAAACTGTCTGTCCACATGGAGCAGAGAGCAATGAGGCAATGTTGGTTGCAGTCAGTCCCTATTTCAGAGGAACAGCTGCCTTGATGACGCGAATCAGACACAGCCTTTTGCATGAGCCTTACGAAAACTGTTTTGGCTTTCTGATCTCATTCCCATCCCAAGCTGTAAACCCCATAATATTACGAAAAGCTGCCTCGTCTGTTTCCCCCTGTTGTGCCAGCACAGGGACTCCTTCACAAATGTCACGTCAGCCTCTGCTGGGCTGCATGGCTGTCATCCCGACCCTCCTCAGCCAGCCGAATGCTGGGCGAGGTAAAGGTGTTACCACCTGTCATGTCCTGGGCTGGGGAACTTTTATTTGGGTGAAAGCTGAAAGATGTCTTTCAAAAACCTACTGCAGGCCGCATGTTAGCCCATCTCAACATTATCAGAAAAAATAAATACAGCCAAGAGCTATGTAATGTGAATGATGTGAGGTAAGATCAGAAGCTAATTCCAGGTTTCAGATCATTAGTTCCCAATCCCGGAGTCTTGAATATATTTACCAGTGTAGTATTGTTTGGTTCTGCTTGGGGAAGCACGGAGGCTCTCTGGTAGTATATGGTGTGGGTTTTTTTTTTTGCTGAGCTCTGTTGCCACGCCTTTGAAAACTGGTTTTGGTGCCCACAAAGGGAAAAAAATAACACATCATGTTCCTAGAATCCAGCTGTCTGCTTGGAAATTTAGAATTTAAAACCCAAACCTCTGACTAATATCTATAATAGTAATAATATATTTATAAATAAGTACCTTATGAATCCAGCATTTTGCTAGTTCATACGTTGGAAGATGTATCTGTTGATCCAGGTGTTTCAAAAGCTTAAGGAGATGAATTTTGCCTCAGATATTATCTGCAGTAATATTTGCTCCTATCTTCTGTGTCTTGTGTTCTGTTATCTCAACAAAAAATATATCCCTTGATTTTCTGTGCTGTCAATCTCTGTTTGAGATTCTGTGGCACTGTCATCTTTTCCTGCAGTGGTCTTCAGACCTCTTTCCCATTTCTCTGCGTTTTAGCCTGGAGTGGGCTGAGGTATTGACAGTTTGGACTTTTAAAGCTTTTTGCTGTGTATTCCCAGGATACCGAGAAACGTTGGCACAGACCAAGAAGATGTTATGATTAGGAAGATGATGATAGAATATTCACACTAGAGACCAGGTTGACTGGGAATGAGGCTATGGAAAGAGGATTATTTAGTCTCTATTTGGACAAAGTCCCAGCCAGAACTGTACTTTTGATAAAGGTCTTTTTCGTGATGCAGTCATGACTGGCCTGAGATCATAAATCCTGTATAAATCACAGTGACACCCTATAATCTTTTTGCTTCTTGCAAAGCTCTGAGGTAAAGCTTTATACTTGCAGCACAGCGCAACTCACGAGCAGAGACTTCATGGTATGAATAAAATTTACTCATATTCTCTAAAGAAGGAGATATTAATTCACCATTGATTATCTAATCTTTATTCTCAACTTAAATCTGTATGTCTTGTTTCCATTTTTTTTTTGTTCTTTTCTCTTTATAGAAGTTGGTTAGAAATACCTGTTTCTATCTGTCCTCCCACTTTTGTTCTAAATGCATTGCAATAATTTGATCTGTGAATCTAATCTAAAACCTGATGAAGTTAATGGAAAAGATTTTTACTGTTTTCTCCATTTCTTCTGTAAACATCAGCAGTTTTGTTCTTTTCCATAATGCTATTCAAATTTCCTTATTCCTGAATGTATGCTGTCATCCCTGTTTGGGAAAAACAAACAAAAAAAAAAGAAAGAGGTAGCTCTGGAGATATTATTTATAGGAAAGGTAAGATTTTGAAGTTTATAAAGTATGTGTGGATATATTTTTAGTCCATGCAAATAAGCTTTATTTTATAAATTTAAATTTTATGAAACTCATATGTGTTGAATAATAGCTCTTAACACATTGCCTTATGCAACATTTTTATCAAGATATTTCCTGACATTTCTTTGCACTTTTCTCCTGAATTTGTTTTGAGTTCTATCTTTTCAAAATGAGTATCGTTCTAAAGTATATCTTCAAGCCTTCCTTTGTCCTTTCTATTCTTCTCTATGTTGTATACAGTTTCCCACAGCTGGAAACAAAAGATGCCACTAGCTGAAACAATTGCAGAATGTTCTTTTGTTTGGCTTCTTCCCCCCCCCCCCCCCCCCCCAATTTGGAGAGAATTACAATGCAAAACCCTTCCAGCAGCAGAGTCTTTAAACCGTAAACTAATAAAGCAAATCTACCAATGATCTGTGCTTAGTATCACTTTTCGTTTTTATTTGAAATTCTCTCTTGAACTGTAAACACTTTTCCATTCATAACAAGAAAAATTAGACTGATTTCCCCCCCTCTTTTTAATTATGCCATATTTTGTAAGTCTTCACATTATTTTACACATCATGTGAGTGTGTTAAGTTATATGATATGAGCTCATCTGCACACCCACAAAGGAGCTCAGAGAGACAATGTAGGGAGACAGGGGAACCCAAAAAACACCCAGTCCTGCTCACAGGAACTGAGTTGGCCAGAAAGTTGATGTGCTATCATGTTAAAGGGCATGTCGGATTTCTGCAGGGGTTTTGAGTTGAAAAAAAGCCAATGAGTGCATGCAGAAAAGATGATTGAAATGTAACTGTAATAACAGAAGTGGTCACATTCACGGCTTAGTAATAGCTTCATTGCTCATGAGAAATGTGCCTGTTCCACATCTAAGTTGCAACTACTTACAGTAACAGCAAGAGCCTCATATCCATCATTAACCATTTCCTTTCTCTGGAGTCCCTTTAGTCTTTGCAGGATACAAGCTCCCATTCACTATGAGCCACCCTATCTCTGAGATGCCCATCCAGCAAAGGGACCCAGATGCATGCCTTGGCCTCAGGCTTAGTTTTCCAGGTCTCTTCTTTTAAGCAATTGACTCACAGGCTATGTGCCCCAGTCCAGTAACATTTTTGATTTCCGTCACCAGGTAGTTTCACATGATCAACCATTTTGGTTTTACCTAAGAGCTGGATCATTAAGACCATCGTGCTTTATTGCACAGAGTCTGCCATTAAGATCGCTTGTTCCTACAGCTTGGTATATGGCTATTTCCACACTATTTATTCCACACTCCATGACTAAAGAAAAGCAATCCTTTTCTTTATTAAGTTTAAGCTACAGCTTAGTGCAAATATTTGTTATTAGAGAGTAAATACCATAATGACTTTAAATTTTTCAATCAATAGTGGATGTCTTCCTGGAGGATACACAAAAATTCAGAAGGACTGTACATTCGATAAAGAAAACATAATTCAAAATTTCCTCTTGATGAAGAGCCTAGAAAACTTGTTTTAATGCTTGTTTTTGTTTCTCACTGCTCAAATCTAATTTAACTGATAATAAATTAAATTGATTTTCCCCTTGTTGAGTCGGTTTTGCAATCTCCCTGCCTCCATTTTTACCCTTGAGCTTTCACATCCCATCTTCTCCCTGTCCCGCCGAGAAAGGAGAGTGAGCATATGGTGGGTGGGTCTTTGAGCCTTCTCCAAGATGATCCCACAACAAGCATACAGGCTCTGAAATGTGTGGGTGACCTGCCCCCAGGTACCAGATGTGGTTTGGATGGCCTGGGTCATAGTCCCTGAGGCTGTCTGTAAACTGGGGGTGTCATCATGGCCTTATGTCGGATGGTGGTGCCAAGAAAAGTGCATTAAAAGTTATGAAGCAGCAGCCTGTCATGGTGCTAAATAAGGACATGGCATTACCTATAACGTATGCTAGTCCACAGCATGCTGTCACACAATAGCACAGACTGTTATCACAGTTATTTTTTTCTTTTCTTTTCCCATGAGTAATGGGTCAAGTCATTTCAACTCTCCAGCTGGCAGTTTTTCTTGCACTGTATTAGTAGGCAATTAACTGCCTTTAGGAGCGGCCTAATAAACCGTTTCTTTTTGGTCAGTCTTTATGTGTTTAAGCTGCTGTGATCAGCATAAGTTTTGAGAGTCTTTTAGCAAAATAACCCTTAGCTATTTTATTGTCTCCTGCTCTGGATCCCCAGAGATGTGTACAGCCTAAATCAAGACAACATATCTTGTCAAAGTTAAAAATGAGTGGACAAAAGCTTTCATAAAAGGTGTAAATAAACAACAAAATGTGTATCTATAGATTTCTAAAACTATAGACCCTACAGACCAGCCAAATAGACATAAATATGCTTCCACGGTTGGAGGTAACTCTCTACAAGAATTATCCCTATCTCAAGCCTACTGATCAGATATGGCTTGTCATAGAAAACATTAAGTTGTAGGCTAATGTGTGATACCCTAAACCCTTCCTCACCCACCCCAGCATGGAACGTAATTCCATGTCTCAAAGACAAGAAAAGATTCATCAGTTCTGTCATAAAGACACTATTACCCAAATATTACCCAAACATCACACAAACATCAATACCCATTCTTATTACTACAAAGATATGGACTGAAAATGAACAAACATCCAGAGGAAAAAATTAATCTTTGAGTTCTTTTCTTAGATACCTTGAGGACTGATAAGTTGCTGAGGATGAACTGCGTAATCTGTAATGCTTACAGATTCATTAGAGAGCAAGAGATGTACAGCATGACCACGCAGTGAATGTCTTGATCATAGAAAAGTTTTAGAGAAGTGATGAAAGTTGAAATGGGAAAAGAGGACTAAAAAAAAGAAAAAAAAAATCATTCTAAGGAAATGAGACTGGAGCATCTAAGCCCTTTTGTGACTTATGAAAGGTACCTAATTACCCTATCAAGTGAAATGAGAGGTAGATGCAAACAATTGGCTGAATGTGAATGCCCACGAATTCCTACAAGTGCAACCAAAATATTGTGGCTGATTTATATGAAACTGGGGAAACCATTATGTGTTGAGAGTTGATCATTACAGTCATTTCCCTTGGAAAAAGTCAGGGAAACAGCTTGCCAGCCAGCATGGCTGTGAATCTCAGCAAGGCACTGCTGACCATCCACAGTGCTGCTAGTGAGTGGGCTCTAGGAGATGGACCACAACTCACATATAAATAATTTCCAATGAATGTTTCACAGACAAGATAGATCCTGTTACCCACAGATTGATAGACTTGTGAAAAATTAGCTGCAACAGCCATATACTAGCTAAAGCTTAAGGATCAGTGAAGAAATGGGGCTAAACAGCAATGCAGACACTAACAGGGAAAATCATAGAATTGAGGGATAATTCAGGTTGGAAGGCACTTCAGGAGGTGTCTCCTTCAGATTCCTGCTCAAAGCAGAGTCATACCTGGAGTCAGATCAGGTTGCTTAGGGCTTTAGGCAGTGGAGGCTTGAAATTCTCCAACAGGGCAAAACTTCTCTGGGCCCCTACTACACCACCGCCTGTCCTTGTGAGGAAAAAACTTTTCCTTACCTCCATCCCAAATGTCTCCAGTTTCAGCTGATGCCCCTCTCTCTTGTTCTCCTACCAGGCACCCTGGTGAAGAGCCGGGACTCAGCCCCTCCATCCCCTCCCTGTAGGCACCAAGGTGTTTTCGGGTGCCCTTGAGCAGTCTCTGCTCCAGGCTGAACCAGCCCTGGCCCCACAACCTCACCTCTGCAGGGCGAGTGCTCCAGCCCCACTCTCTCAGTGGCCTCCACTTAACTTGCCCTGTTTTGTTGGTGTCTGTCCTGACTTGTGGGGCTCAAAACCAGGTGCAGGACCTAGCTGTGGTCTGACAAGTGCTGAGCAGAGGGCATGACCCCTGCTCTTGCTCTGGGTTTTTAGCCTTGCTGAATCTGATCCTATCCTTTTTAGCTCATTTCTCCCCACTCTTCTCGTCCCCATGGATGGCAGCCCTGCTCTTGCACGTTTCAACTGGTCCCCCAGTTTGACATCGTCTGTAAACCTCACGAATGCTCTCCTTCACTTTGTTCATGCAATAAGTGAACAAGTCAAACAGGGCACGTCCCAGAGTAGACCCTGGCTGTCGTTGCCAGCCTCCAGGTACAACTCGGTAACTACTGCCCTGTAAACCCCTCTTGTCCAACCAATTTTTTTGGCTGGCTGGTTGCCCATTCATCCATGAGTACATTGTCCTACCCTGGAGTGAGGGATATGAAGTGGCTGTGTATTCCATGTGATTAGTAGTCATTTCCTTTGTGCCAATGGAGATATTTAGCATGCATGCTGAAGTCCATGTCTGTCTCTAGTAAATAGAACCCCAGTTCTGCATATTATTTTAGCATGTGTTTGACAGTAAGTATTTGAATGCACACTCCATTGATTTTTCCACTGTGAGCTGCAGCTTCTGTAGCACTTTCTGTAACTAAATGTGTTGGCAGACTGGCGTCTGATTTAGCTGACTTCCTTGTGTTTGTACCATGAAGAACACCTACAGCTGGAAGCACTGGTCCGTTATCTGTTTTTTAGACATTCATATGTAAGAACAAGTGCACATTGAGAGAGCTGTGTTACATGTGAAATTGCATGTCACTCAGAAAATAAGGAGTCATTTACTAGTTAACAAAGATCACAGTAATATTTCACTAAACACAGCAAGAACAGCAACAGAGGAAGGAACTCAGACACATTTATTTATTTGGAGGGTTTTTTTTTTTTCTGTAATCCTTTATATCACTTATAAGAGAGAAGGGTAGTACTAAAAAATAAAACTGGTAACAGAGAAAAATATCCCTTTTAATTTTTTTATTTCAGGTGAACTAATTGTCAGCAGTTTTTCTAGGGAACATCCTGCAGACATTGTGTAGTGCAACATGTTGGATTACAGTTTGCTTCTAGGGAGTAAGGAAAACTAATCTGACAGAGCTGGGTCAGACCTTTTTGTTTGGTATTGCTTACAGGTATTTTCTCCCCAGCATTTTTCAACTTGCTTTCCTTGCCTTAGGTTACTAAAAAATAACAAGATGAGGTTTAAATAAGGTCTTCCAGCAATTTCTGACAAAATACATATATACTGATAATGTGAAAGCCTGGAGGACAGACTATGTATTTCCTGCTAGTTTGGTAGGGCAAGATTCTTCTGGTATCTCAATGTATTTGTATTAACCACTTCCAACATATTGATTGCCAACAGCAGCAAGTCCATTTGCGTTAGGGTACAGATACTACAAGGCTTGAAGGGGAACTGCCAATGCTTTGTTAGCATGAGTACAGACCCTGCCATCATTTGCAACCATCAAAGAGGCAGATGCTGAATTTTTCTGATTCTATTTTGATTATTGCAATGTCAATGTCCTCCGAAGTGCCAAGATAGCTAAAAAAGATCTGCCTGTGTTTGGACAAGCAGCACCTAATTCACAGAATCATTTGCAGTTATTTACAGCTTGGACAATACCTCTGTGCACATGGTTGTGTGTGCACAAGAACTCCAAGAAAACAAGTGCTCTGTGTCCACAAAGGGTGACCCATCGGAGAGCCCTACCCTGCTCTGTCTGCCCAGTGTAAGAGGTATCGACAGACAGCTGGCCAACACCATGATGACTCCGGCCCGTAGTGATCGCTCCAGCCCTTTTCTTTGAGGGGGAGAGTGGAGCTCAGGACACATTCCCCTCCTACTTGTTTTGAGCAAGGAATTTTTTTTCCGTTCCTTGTATGTTCATGAACAGCCATGAAATCCAAACCGCATTTGAGCTTTTTGATTCCAGTAATCCATTTTATAGTCTGAACTTGCTAAATCATCGCTTCAATACACCTTCTCTGTCACATGCTATTGACTTTACTGCTACTATTGCTGCTCTCTCAAGTGATGAATCTTTCTTCACAGGCCAGGAAGAAAAAAATCAATTCCAGAGCCCCAAACAGGGAATTAATTTGTCATGACTTCAGTAAGCACTGTTGGTTGCATATGGCATTAGTTTTTTTTCACGAGATCAAAGCTGTGTTGCTTTAGAAAGCTCTTAGGAAGGACAACAGGGAAGAGGTGAGGAATATTTTCTTTGTGATACACTGCACCTGTCTCTTTTACATATTTATGTTGGCTTGTATGCATGGGTAGTGATGGCAAAACAACTTTTCTGGAATTTGTTCAAGTGTGTGAACAAGTTTTTACTGCATTACACTTTCAACTACCTGCTTGTTTTGACCTTTCAGATATGAAACTTGCACACATAATGTCATGTTTTGATTTAAATGGTAAGTTAGTTGAAGTATTTTACTTAGTTTTGTTTTTTTAATTGATCTTCTCAGTAGAATAAAAGTCTTACTGATCAACTGATACAGTGTGAAGAGTGCAAAAATAATTTGGAAAAGGAATATTAAATCAGTTAAAGAAAACCTATTAGAAAAGTGGAGGGCTGAATAAACAAAAGAAAATCAGAAATAGTTTTGAGTCATGTGTTGGGTTGTTACTTAGTAACAGGATCTTCTCATGTAGAGTTCTGTTGAACTCCATTGCTTTCAGTCATGTTAGAATAACACATTTTGGGGAAGCTATTGACAGGAACCTATGAATTGGGAAAACAAAGTAGATAAAGTCTTTCAATAATTCAGACCACTGCCAGCTGTAGTTTTCCTGTAGTGTGTCTATGTAATGGCACAAATATTTGTTTGCCACAAGTCTAATCACTGCTTTACTACTTTCATGAAATACTGTTTATTTCCTGAAATCTGCTAATTTTGCTTCATGATAAGGTGCAACTGAGATGTTATTGTAAGATTTTTTATGTTGCTTCCTTTTAGATATAGCCATTGGATCTCTACCTTGATTATATATTCAATTAATATATGTATTTCTTTTATTTCAGTTTCTACTGGACAAGGTCCCTAGGGTTAATACAAGATTGATTAATTTCTATGTAACATTTTTTGAGACATAAGGAACAACAGCTTTTACATCTGCCTATCTATTTACCTGTCTACCCATCTATCTATGTTTTTGAGAACAGATTTTGTAGCAATCACTCCCTTTTGCACTAAAGCATGCATTTACTGAAAAATGCCTGTCTATCACTAATTTTTACTTCCCACCTTGCCCAATTGAATTGTAAGCTGAAGCAATTCCTGCAGGCAAAAAAGGGAGTAGATTGAAGCAGAACAAGAGACTGGTTTTGTTGTGGTGTCTGGTTTACCAGAAAAGGCAAGTTTTATATTTGTTATTGTTTTTCCAATGCTCTATTTCTAAAGAAAGTGGGAGGAAAAGGAAGTGGAATAAATACATCCAAAGTCCCATCTTTCTAATAACTGTAGAAGAGTTTGGCAGAAGCCTCTGTGAATGGAGCTAGGCTGTGGATTTGCCTCTCCTGAACTCCACTGGAACATCTCCTCATCTAGTTCACTACTTACCTCGTCTCCCCTCTTAAAGGGACTCCATTGCTCCCGTTTTGTACATCTTTTGACTGCTTTTCCTGGTACTCCTAAATTTGGTCAAGAATCTTTCAAATTGGATCCTAATGAACTCAGTGAAAGTTGCCTCACTCACTCTTGCCCTCTGGAGACCTCTACCATTTGGCGGCCTTTGTTGGGTATTTTATTCTAAGAGGTTCACAGAAAGTAAAGGAGGAACACAGTGTGTAGCTGATTCAAACCAGCTGGGTTAGAAAGAAATAAAAATTGATTTTCATCAGCTGGTACCTTATAGTGATTCCTGAGCGTTATATGGTGAAAGGTAAAAGTGAAACATACTAATGTCCTGAACAGACAAAACAACACTAGATAGAGCAGTGTGTCTAGGCTGAAACTCCACAGAAGCATTGGAAGGAATTTCAAATACCATTTCCATCTGTGTATTTCCATGTCACAATAGAACGTCAGTTGAAGAATCTTCTGTATTTATTAGATAGGTTAAAACCGAGAGAGGAGCCCAAGTTTGAAGCTGTGAACTGTTCTCTAAACTCAAACTGTGGAATATGTGATGGAGAGACTACAAAAAGAAGGTCGGCGGTACTGAGCGGTTTATAATTTATTTCATTGTGAAGAGCTGATTTTACAGTTCTGCAAGGCTGATAAGAGATCAGCTGTCATTTGAATCTGAGGCAATAAAGGTGAAGTGAAAGATTCAGAACTGATCTGTGACAAGACATCTGAAATTTGGCAAAAAGGAGGTAGTTGTCAGGAGCATCGTATTGTAACCTTGTAGTTATGACTGAGAAATCTGGAAATTAAGAGAAAAATAGAACAAACGAGTAGACAGAATTCAGAATCCACTCAGGCAAAGCACAATATAAAGAAACACATTCACCATGACAACAACTGACAGTCAGCACAAGGCCCTGCATTAAGGATGAATTTGTGTAGTATTTATGAGAATTGAAAATTAATGGAGGAAAGAGATTTAATCAGAAAGAGCTGATGAAGTCTTTAACAGAAATCATTCTTTCAGAAGGCTGATTTTTATGAACAAGCTCATCCACTCTTTATCTTTGGTTGCTGCAGTTAATTAGATGTTGTAGCATGGTGGGGATGTGGTGGACACTAGCTAGGTAGAAGGCATTGAGAAAAATTTAAAATGTGTTAGCATAAGCAAGGTATTTTTTAAAAAGAGGACATCAAAGTTTTTAATGAAGTGTCAGCAGCTTTTTAGTACTTTACAGGAACATAGTTGTATTCTGGTCCATCAACTTTTAGCTCACATTTCCGTATTTCACTGCATCTTGGGGCTTACAGTTACCAGTTGGTTATAGATAATGTACTGAGAATTAGATTTGGGTTCTTTCTCTCAATTTCTGAGTATCTGTAATTGTCATGGTTTAGCCCAAACAGACTGGGGACGTGTGCACCACAGATGGGACTGACAGATGCTCCCCTCTGCCCCTCTTCCAAAAGAGACGCAGAGGAGGGAAAAAGAGACTTGTAAGTTTAGAAGGAACTAAACTACTTCAGTGAAATATTTATAATATAAATAAAGGAAATAATGAAGTATATACAAAACCATATCAAGCTCCCAGGATGACAATCATGTCACTGGCTGGCACCAGGCTGGACTCAGTGACAGACGGGAACTGTATTCCAGATCTGGATTCAGGATTGGGATCAAAGACAGATGAACAGAGTCCTCCTCAGACATCGGCCATTGAAGAAAAAGGCTGACCCTTTGATCCCTCAGCTTACATACTGAGCATGATGCAGATGGGATGGAATACCCTGTTGGTCAGTTTTGGGTCACCTGTCCTGTCTGCTCCTCCCCGCAGGTGGGACCCCACTGCACTTTTCTGCTTCCAACCCTCCAACGGGGCAAATAACAAAGTTGGCTGCCCTTGGGGGTTATAGCAATAAGTATAAGCAGGAGCCTCTCTGCATCCCATGGCTGGGCATCAGCTATCAACATTGGTCTTATCACTCTGAGAGAGCGAACAGTGTTTGCACAATATGCTGTTAATTTCAGTAGTTAGAGGAGGCCCAGCTAAGAAGCGAAGTTACTGAACAAAATTCGTCCTGTTTCACCTCACACCAGGACAGTAATTCTAATAAGAAATTTGCCCATGTACCTGGAGTTTCTGTTTTCATTTTTTTTTCCTTTTCATGCAATCTTTCTATCTCTGAACTCAAGATAAAAATAAACGATTCACCAGGAAGCATAAAGAATTGAAGACTTTCAGAGTAGTGAATGCAGATTTCAAATATTTGATCACTGTACAAAGGGAATGTGATGTTAATTGATTTGGGTAAGGGAAGTAGATAAATACAACAGGAAAGAAAGTAAGTCATTATGAACCAAAATAAATATGCACGAAAAGTAATGAGAGAGGTCACTATTAATGAATTTCACGGACTAGAAAAAGTACGAAACAGTGCTACTGACGCCTCTGAAATTATGAGTGTATATCTGCAATGAGATTCAGGGAAAAAAACTGAGTGGGAGCTCATCAGGAAAGTCGATCAAGCAAAGGCAAGGAAAAAAACCGAGACAGGAAAAAAAACCCAAAAGAATAAGGCTACTAGTCATTTTACCAGAGCCTGTAGTGATAGGACAAGGGGCAGCGGTTCTAATCTGAAAGCAGGTAGGTTTAGAATGGACAAAAGGAAGAAATTTTTTATGATGATGGTGATGAGACACTAGAACGGGTTGCCCAGGGAAGTTGTGGAGGCCCCACCATTGGCAGTGTTCAAGGTCAGGTTGGATGGGGCTCTGATCAACCTGATCTAGTGAAAGATGTCCCTGCTGATGGCAGGGGAGTTGGACTAGATGATCTTTAAAGGTCCCTTCCAGCCCAAACCATTCTATGATTCTGTGTTTCTAAACAGACAGTGTGACCTGGAAAGTTGTACCCTGACAAACGAGATTAATAAAATTGCCAGAGAAGGATCAAAGTGTTTGCTCTGGCTCTGCTTTCTTTGGAAGGCAATAAACCAGCCAAAATCCAGTGGTTTTTATTTGCCACTCTGGATTTCTTCTCTA
>NW_009648063.1:600388-604222 GCF_000708025.1 Charadrius vociferus
TGAATCCCTTGTTTTCAGGATGAATTATCTGGAGTTGGTACTTCTTTTATTTATCTTGCTCTATCCTTCCTTTTATATAACACACTTTTGTTCCTCATAAAGAGTCTTGGTAGTAGCACACAGTTTAAGGGATGTTTATTTTTCTTTCATGAGAGAAAGTTTTACAAAAATCCATTTCCTCTGTCTCAGTTAATGGAAAGCTTTTTACTTTTATTTTTATATGTATTTTTAGTTTATATTTATGTCATTATTACTACTGCTGTTACTATTACTACAAATAAAAACACCTGGAGTGGACAACGTGTCAGTCAAGCTAAATAAACTTTTCTAAACTCTGGAACATAAGTCTTTTCAAGACAGTATATAGTGGAGTATGTGACTTTAGAGTCATTTTCATGCTTTTGTATTTCTTCTCACCCTAGAGCTGGCTTAATATTTGGCTTCAGGATGCCTATAGAACACATAAATCTAGGATGTCGATTGGCCTCCAGGTGAACAGTTCAACTCTTCTTCTGCTAAGTGTTAGCAGAGCCTTGACCTCTTTGTGACCTCAGTTCTTCCCTAAGGTCCAAATTTAAGGCCCTTTGAGCCTTAAATAAAGAAATCACTACATGCATTTAACTTCTGCTCCTCCACATCTCTTGCAGTGTGGAGCAGGAGTTGCCCAGGTGGGGGGCGTGGTTAAAGGGCAGGAGGATTTCTAGGAGGTGGGATGGACAAGCCTTGGAGGGCTGACCCAGGATAAGTCAGGAGCCTATGACGAATTGGGTGCCAGATGTGAAACTGAGCCATGGGGTACACCTTGGTGTTCAGGGTGTTTCCAGGGACATTTCACCTGAGAAACAAAGTGTAGTGTTGGAGTGAGCGGGCAAAGTGCAGCAGCTAAACTGCGTGCCTCGTAACCAAAGGAGTTGTCATGAATGCGTGGGTAAGCAGCTTCCCCTTGTCTTCCCATCACCACTCGGGTGAGATCTCTCCCCCATGCATATCTTGTGCTAGTGCTGGTTCCTGATTAAACAGATTTGACCCAGCATGCAGGTACCATTGCAGTTCTTCATTTTTGGTCTATAAACATACATGATGTTCTACGTAGCATGATCTCTGTACCCTGATTGCTTTTCCTGACCCAGTGCCACTGGGCTAGATTGAAATCCCTTCCCTTGCGGTGGGCTGGGACTGCAGATACCCCTATTTCTACCAAGAAATCTGGGCAACTCGCATGAATAGTACTAAAAGTGGTGTGAGTTCTGAGTAGGAGGCTTGTGAAGCGGTGTAGTGAGAGGTAACAACTGCACCCCAGGAACAAAATGGGTCTGAGATAATCTCTTTCACTCTGCAGCAAAACCCTTGTGTCATTCTGATCTGGACTGGTATTGAATTAAATGTAATGGCTTTGAATTAAATTAAATGGCATTAATTAAATGGCACCAAATTAAAATAAAATTAATTAAACAGAGCTTTTCATAAAGTAAAATATTTCAGGAATTCTTCTGAGTCAATCCAAAACTTGATTCTGAAAATAAATCAAAGCTTTTTCTGACGGCTGCTGTTCCAAAAGTCATACAATACGTATTACTTCATCATTATCATCATCACCAAAATCATCATCAGGTAGTGTTCTGTTTGAGTCAAAGGAATACCCAATACTACAATACTTTTATATTTTTTCTTAACATTGAAAATGAGTCAAACACAACATGTCCTCCTGTTGTTTTATGATTCCAAAATGTTTTTTTCTAAGAGAACAAAGATTAGATGGTAAAATTCAGCCAGTTATAGCCCAAAATTGTTGTTTGTTTGTTTTTTTTTCTTAATATTTTGCTATTTCCATTGAAAATACAGGTGTCATTTATGGAAAATATATTGCTTACAGAGAAAATACTGAGTTGCTACAGCAGATGTTGGGAGCTTCCCAGAAAGTTCCCAGCAGAGACTAGGTTCTAATTATTCTAATTTAATTAAAGTAAAAAAAGAGGAAAAGATTGCAGGTGAGCAGTCATAATAGATTAAATAACATTCCAGGTATTCCAGATAGTTTACATCTTAAATTGAGTTGTTTATGCATGAGTACTCTGATGCACTTAAAAGAAAATTACTTTCTTTGCACTCAAAATCCAATATTACATGCTAATTGTACCAATGTGCTGCTAATCAACCTTTATTCTGGTGCTCCCTTAGAAATGATAGGTGTATCTATAGATTTGTAGAGTGACTAAAATATGCAGCAGTCCTGTAGAAAGAAGAGTTTTTAAGTGATGCACATAGCACACTTTTTCTTCATTTTACTGAGAGGTGACAAAGGCTGTAAACAGGCTGAAAAATGAAAGCGAACAAGATACTTCTATGCATAAGATTTTAGAAAAGCCTACTTTCAGAATAAATTAATCATTATTGTTTTCTTAATTGCCATATTTCAGAGTCTGAAATCTCACAGAAGAGTCTCTGTGAAGCTACAAGTGTCTTCCACATCCACCGGAGTTGTAGAAGTCCAGAAAAAACATTGTTTCTTGGGTGTTTCCTTTTCTTTCATACTCAACAAATACAGTAAGACGATTGTCAAAATAAGGCATCTGAACCCATACCGTAACCAAATTATAGTTTTATTCTGAGTTTATTTTCCAAAGGTTTTTATTAGCATCATGAATTCAATTTACGTGGCAAGGTTTTGGGGGATGAAGGGGGTGAATACTGTGAGAAGGCACCGGGAGCTGCCCCCGTCTTGGACAGAGCCAGTTTCAGCAGACTCCAAGATGGACCCACAATTGGCCAAAGCTGAGCCTATCAGTGACAGTGGTAGCACTACTGTGTTAACATATTTAAGAAAGGGTAAAAACCACTGTACAACAGCTGTGAGAGAGTAGCGAGAATACGTGAGACAGCCCTGCAGACACCAAGGTCAGTGAAGAAGGAGGAGGAGTTGGTGCTCCAGACACTGGAACAGAGTTTCACCTGCACACCATGGTGAAGACCGCAGTGAAGCAGGTTCTCCCACTGTAGCCCATGGAGGTCCGTGGTGGAGCAGATATCTACCTTGTAGCCTGTGGAAGACGCCACTCTGGAGCAGGTGGATATGCCCCAAAGGAAGCTGCAGCCCATGGAGAAGCCCATGCTGGAGCAGGCACTTGACAGGATCTGAGACCCATGGACAGGAACCCAGACAGGAGCAGGTTTTCTGGCAGGACCTGTGACCCCATGGGGGACCCATGCTGGAGCAGTCCATTCCTGAAGGGCTGCACTCCATGGAAAGGACCTATGCTGTAGCAGTTTGAGAAGAACTGCAACCCATGGGAAGGACCCATGTTGGAGAGTTCATGAAGAACTGTATCCCATGGGTGGGACTCCATGCGTGAGGGAAGAGTGTGAGGAAGAAGGAGTGGCAGAGACAACGTGTGAGGAACTGACCTCAACCCCATGCCCTACATTGCTCAGGGGGGAGGAGGCAGAGAATTCGGCAGTGAAGTTGAGCCTGGGAAAAAAGGAGAGGTGGGGAGAAGGTTAACTCAAAAGCAGTTCCCTCATCCCCAGAGAAAGCACCCTGTTTATGTAATACAAGAGATTACAATATATTTTCTACAGCAATACATTATTCTGATTGTAGTTTCTGCTCATTCTAAATACTGTTTCTGGAGCAAAAATACGACAAATATCATTTATGCTCATTTCTTCATCAAGTGACATTGGAAGGAGCTACAAAAGGATATGAAGTACTGTCTTATGAATAAGTAAGTATTTGCTCAAGTTCACTGAGCTTATGAGAAACAATGATCTGTATTACAACTAAAATAAGGTGAGGAAAACAACTGGGAAATACTGTGAGACAAAAAGCTCGGCATT
>NW_009648063.1:604249-624501 GCF_000708025.1 Charadrius vociferus
GCAGGAAAGATACAGAGAGACACCTTTCAGGAAAGATACACAAAGACACCTAAGAGCCACCAAAATGTTGGCATTAAAGGCCTTTTAAGTCAGAATTCCTCATGAGCATTGCAATCTGCCAACCATTTTCCCAGCTGTTCTTCGTTTCTGTTCAGTTTACTGTTGACAAGGTATAGTACGACATCTGGTTTCTGATGGAGTAGGCCATTGAGGAAGTTCCAGGATGAGAGAATTACTACTGGCTTACTGCATTCACCCACATCGTTGGAGTCTGAAGTCTGATCCTTGGGCACTGTCCCCACAGAGCTTCCCAGCACTGGGGGAAGTCTTCTGCCCTGGACCTGGCCCCTCTTGCATGGGCTGACCTCCTCCAGTACAGGTTGTGACCTCAGCCTGGTCAACCTTTTTGTGCTCTGATGCCACCAGCAGCCAGGGCCATCTTTCTGCTCCAAGGGAGCTCCCTCCCTGGAGGCCATGGACAGACAACATGTGCAGCATTTGTCTCCTTGGGGTTATGTTGCTCTAGGCTCCTTAGGCTTAAAAATGAACTCCAAATTCCTCCCTAAGTACTAAGGGTGGTTGATACCCAGCTGGGTCATGTGGTGAGCACAAGTCAACTTTCCTGCCGGAGACTGACATCCGAGAGTGACACTAGCCCTTCTCTGCCTGTGGGTAATTTTCTGGCTGGAAAGACAGAAATTTCCAGCAGTCAGTTTATATTCTTTTGTTCAGACTGTTGGCATGTGACAAGAGTCAAAATATGACCAGATTTCTTCAAGCTTTTGAGAAGTATCTCAGCAATGCTTAAAGAAACAAGAGTAGGGGAAAGTGAGGGCAGGACCTCACTATTTCTGAGCAAAGGGAAGATTTAGAGGTTATTTAAGAACAAGGATCCTGCCGTATTTTTTCTATTCTTATTTAATTATAATAGTGGGGTCCTGTTAGTCAGTTTGGTGTTTATGGCTGACAGTGTATTGGGGCTGGCTTAAACAGAATCTCAGCTTCAGGAGAGAAACCTAAAATGCTTGCTTGCTCCTGGTTTCAGACCAGGAATGTCAAGTTACGCCAGGGTTTTTTTTAGACAAAATGCAGTTTGAGGCTCAGTTCCAGCAGTGCTCAGTATTGCACTTACATATATCTTCAGATATTACAGTAAGAACCACTCCAGGAAACACATCTGGAGAGCCCAAGACCAGATGGCGCCCTGATTTCTCTACTAGGTAAACTTGCTTGAGTCTGTAGAATTACAGTGCTGTTACATCAGGCAGCACCTGGATTAAATATATTTTGTAAGGAATGAAACATCAGTAAAGCAGGATACCCTGTCTCTGCTGATTAGCTGAACTAAAAGCTCCTTCTTTTAACTTACACACTAGCTATCGCTGACTAAAATTGTAAATCTGAATTGTTCCGAGTTTTTAATAGAGAGACAACTATTGCTTAGCAACCAGAACTTTTCCTTTAGACAAAGAGAAAAGAATTAGACAAATATGTAACTCACGTCAAGATCAATTCAGCAAGGAAAGATAAAACTTATTGCTGGAGTAGCAAATGGAGATGCCTTTGAGAGGGGACAAATGTGACTAGTTATAGGAGTGTATGTGTACCAGTAAAGACTGAAAACCAGAGTAAAGAAGCAAATCCACCAACCGGGAAGCATGTGAGGACATTGACAATGGCACACATATGTTAAGGTGCAACTTTGGCAAATAACTGTAAGGTAAATTACAAGTAAGTGAACCGGCATTGGAAACAGGGAGAGCTGAAGCAAAAAGCAATCATTAGAGCACACGCTGGGGACCATCTCCCTGAGACAGCCAAATGCAGACTGAAGTCAGCGGGCAGCAGAGGGATGTACGCTGGATGAGGATGAGCGCACCAGAATACAGATTAGTCACAACAGTCAGCCCAGCAGCAACAAACATGCGTTGCTGATGGAAGATAGTGTAGGCAGAAAGTTGAAAGCTGACGTCCTCAGCACAGAGTGATACTAGTGAGTATGAAAGGAAAAAAAAAAAGAAAGAGAAGAAAGGAAAAAATCATCAATGAAAAGAGAGGGAACTGGAGTCAAGCAAAATGCTTTTCTTTGGAAGTGGGTGTTTACAGGCAGTCCTTGAAAAATAAGTTGAGCCAAGGCCAGTGTGGAAGCAACATAAGTTTGCATAAGTAGTGCCTGGATATTACTGTGCAGCTAATTGAGTTTTTCCAATTAGGTATATCCACACTTAGTGAAATTGAGTTGAATTGCATATATTTTCTTTGGTCTGGACAAGTCCCTCTTAGTTAGATTTTTTGTTGGTATGGATTTCTTTCGCATGTTTTGTTTTGCTGTTTGCAAACTGCTGAACAGAATGACATTTCCTACATAAAGCAGGAGAAAAAACAACTGCAATTGGGCTCTGTTAAGGATTCCAAGGAGAACATTTTGTCTTTGTATCTGGGAGCATATTAGCCCCCAAATAATTGCTAGGTGGATCAAATAGTACACATCTTTTCATCTGACCTAACTTTAGCTTTTGAATTCAGCTGGTGAGCTCTTACCAAGTCTCTTTATTCTCTCACTGTGGTCAAAACAGAAGGAAACAGAACGGCCTCTCCAAAGCTGCTCCTTGTAACTGGTAGTGTGACCAACCCTTGTTAAGACTCATATTTGAGAATGAAAATTCTACTTCTTTTGCCTTCCTTGCTGCAGCTGTTGTCTACTGAAAGGGGATCTCAGAAGCAGAGTCATCAACTGTGTGGCTGAGACCAATTGATTCTTTTCTGTTTCAGGACATTGGTCAATCAGCTCCAACATATGACAGAGAAAAGTCCCCTTTGCACTCCAGTAGCCTTCAGAGACAAGCTAGCATGGGAATGTGTTGCACTGCAGTGTATAAAAAACCCACCAGGTCTCAGATCTAAACTCCTATTTCTAGCTGTACCTTTGCATCATATGCAAGACATTGCTGTTTTGTTGCTTTCTCCGTATTTTTTTTCTCTCACGATTTGACTTAAGTTTTTCCTTGTTCCTTCTTACCATACTCTTTCTTTACTCCATTTTGCCATTTCCTCCACCACACTTGTCCCATCCTTCCAGAGTTTCCACATACACCATTTGGGTTGCTATTTGTGAATGAATAGGACATATTTTGGACTTCAGTCCCTTCTGTGAGGATGGTTTGAGCTGTGCATTACTCTCAGGCTGAATACTAGTAGCACAGCAGTTGCAACAGAGCTTTTGTGCAGCTCAACTCTCAATAACAGACCTATGACTTGCTGTTGCCAGGGTCTGAGCAAACAACTAACCAAAAATTTGGAGGCATTAGTAAGCCCACTTGGCAGACATGTCTGGTTTAGTTGCATATGCTATTGGTAGTGCTCTTTTACCCTTCCAGATCATGGTGTTACCCTTTCTGCTGCATTTTGTCTTGCAAAAAAAGTACTTTTTCCACTCTAAAAAATTTCCCTTTTTCCTATAATAAATAAACTTCCTACCCAGAAGGCCATCGGACAGTTCCTCAGGGTCAGTCAACTAAGGAGTGTCTTCAGTGAAGCATGTATCTCCATGTGAGTGTAGCTCTTCAAGGAACATCAAGCATGCTGCTTTATTTTGCCTCTGTGGATATGCACTAAGAGAGTGCTGTGACCAACCACGGAGCTCTGATTATCCCTACAAAGTCGTGGTGGATGCAGAGAAGCTGTGCTCTGAAGAAGAGCAAATCAGAAATGTTCACTGGGGAGAGGACTGATGGATTTCAGAAGACGACTTTGCTCTCTACTGCTTTTTTACCCTCCTGGCAAAACCTCAGCTTTTGTCAATGACGCCTGTAATGCAGAGCTGCTAACACATTTGCAGACGTACCTTTAGTTAGGATCATTTATAACCATCTTCAGACCTTTACACTCACAAGGCTCATGCTAGGACTTGTGCTGCCTTATTCATACCACTGTAGACACACAGAAATAAATTTTCTGCAGAAAACACTAATGAGATTTCAGAGCAGAGACCAAGTCTTTATGTATTGCAAACCTGGCAATGAAGACTGCATATGCTTGCATTGCTTTCCTTGCTTGATAAAGAAAGCATCTTTAACTACTTTCCTCCTGCGTTTACGGCATTTGATACAGCTAGTGGAGAAGCTGGACATCATTCATTCTTTGTAGCTTTCTCAGACTGGCGTAACAGTTTCTTCTCGTGAAGTTCAAGAGGATTAATAGTCATAGCTACAACAACAGGGCGGAAAGACTCACTGACAGAGGGACACCCCTCTTCCAGGTAGAAAATAAGACACTTTGTGGACTTTCCTAGTGGAAAAGTAGATTTCCACCATTTATGCTCTCAAGTGGTGACATCATGGTGCACTGCTGTTGCATGAGCTCTAAGTGCAATGCCTCTGTTAACCTGCTGGGCAGCTTTGCTTCAGTGGCAGTATTTCATTAACCTTCCTGGTGTTATTCTTTCTGATCTCTCATTATAGTCGTCTCTGTGCAGATTGTTAACATGCTGCCTTTGCAAGTAGAAAACATTATACAAACTCCCTGGACTTGGTAATGGGAACAGCATGCTAATGTTAATTATAGCAAAGGCATTTGTGAAGCGTTTAACGACAACCTTCTCTGTAAGTGCTGGCTTCCCAGTCAATACCGAATTACAGATCTTTGCTAATATTAAGACAAATCTGTTTTAAATATGGTGTCTTCACTTGACATTAAAGGATGACATTCGGTCATTCCTAGCTAAAATATGTGGTCAAATTGTCATATAATTTACTCAATAAATTTTACAACATTTTCAGTTACATTATCAGAATAATTGCTTTTATTTGGCCAACTTAGTTTACACATAATAAGCCACTGCTAGGGAAAGGGAGGTTTGACAGGCAAGCTTTAAAAGCAGATTAGTGCTTTAAATCACACTAATTTAAGAAAGATGTTGAATTTATTT
The DNA here is from genome assembly GCF_000708025.1 of Charadrius vociferus. Classification (NCBI taxonomy): domain Eukaryota; kingdom Metazoa; phylum Chordata; class Aves; order Charadriiformes; family Charadriidae; genus Charadrius; species Charadrius vociferus. Next base: position 609,177 of record NW_009648063.1, read on the forward strand.
TGTAAGAGGACTGCAGCTACAGCCTGTGTACTTAATTGGGCTTAACTGTTTTCTGCAGAAGAGCATCCAATCCCTGGCTCCCTTATGTTCTAGGCAAATAAAGTGGTACGTATAAGTACTTTCCTTAGAACAGACGACATTAGTTTTTCTACTTGTCAGCTTGATGAAAAGGAAAATATTCATTTGCAAACAGATGTTGAAAGATTTTTTTAACTGGGAATTGGACCTCAATAATTGCTGCAGTATAAAGTACCTGTGGAACAGTAGCCACACCAGTTGATCAGGGGTTATGGAGAAATTTTATGTGTAACTTTCTTTCAAATGTTTTCTTTCCTTTTTCTTTTATTGTGTTTTTTTTTGTTGTTGTTTGGGGTTATTTTTTCTTTTTTTTTTTTTTTCTGAGAGAATTAGTGGCCATTGTCATGGTTTAGAAGCCTGACAAATCAAACTGCTTTTAAGCCCTAAAACAAAACATTAGCAGGCTGACATTTCATTAGCACCTCACTTTGTGGAAATGGTTAGTCCATGGTTTCCACTACTTTTAACTATGTATGCAAACCAATAGTCTTAAACAATCATATCCTAAACTAGCTGTGAGTGTGCAATAACAAGGAACTGATGCAACACGTTTATGATTCAATCTTTGAGGCTGAGGACGAGGTTGAGGTGCTCAGGCTTGAATGTTTCCTAACAAGAGATGACAAAAATACAGCCTTTATACTACTTGCCCTTCTCCCAAAAGGGAATCATCAGCTCCTGATGGTGCTTATCTTGCTCTCAGTTTGCCATCCATCCATTATGTGCAGCAACATCCTTTGTATTAGGCAGCATCCCCCACCTATTTTCAGTCCTTTGCACTTGTTTTCTGTTCTTTTTTTACAGATTCTGTAATTGAGTTCCTGTTTGTGTATTTTCTCATACCACCTAAGTATTGACCTAAGTACTAGTTAAAACCTTTAAAAAACTCTTGTCTTTGCTGCTTTGATGATCACATCGCTCACTTATATTAAATGCTTTTATGGCATCACGATATTACCAAAGTCCTTATACTGTTGTTGCTTACACTGTTTTAGAGTTTTTTGGGTTGGTTTATTTTTGTTCTTTCATTTTATGGCAAGCTAATATAGGTATAATACAAGTATAGGTTTAGGTTTATGTATAGGTAAAGGTTTAGGTAGATATGTGTAGATGTAGGTGTAGGTAGAGGTATAGATAGGTATAGGTATAGGTATAGGTATAGGTATAGGTATAGGTATAGGTATAGGTATAGGTATAGGTATAGGTATAAGTATGGATTTGTGCCCGTACAATTTATTGAGTGCTATAGGCCTTAGATTTCACTCCGCATTCCTTTAGTAGACTGCTCTGCAAAAATAAAAATGACTGCTCTGAAATAGTTTAAGCAGAACTGAAAATTATGAGATATCAGGAAAGGAGAAAGGAGGAGACAGCAGACCCTGACATGTTTTCTTCCCAATCCTTTCATTTTACAGTAATGTCAGTTCATTATCACAATCTACAAAATAATAAGATCAGGTGAAAAAAAAAAAGATATCTAAAAGCTGAGGGAGTGGAGGAGGAGGGGAGGGCGGAGGAGGAGAGGGCCTTTAACTCTTTTTCTGCCTTCTATGCTGTTTGCATTTACATCAAACATCAAGCTTTCCTCTGCATATCCTAACATGGAACTTGCTTATTTATGAAAATGAAAGCAAAGATTTTACAGTGACTCATGGCATCTGAAAGCCAGGACTTGAGAAAAACACCAGTATATTGTGACATTGGTAACCAATGGTCACCTTTACTATTGTTCGTTCAGTGGCATAAAATGTCAAAGGATGGTAAACCATAGCAAAATGTAAATCTGCTATTTCACTTAACCACAGATCAGGGAAATTCAGTCTTGTTTTAATAAGTAAGATTGTTTTAATAAGCCTTGCTTTAATAAGTAACTTCAGCTAACTTTCATGTATCATGAGCATTTCAAGACTGTGAGCTAAAGTATGCTCTTTACTGGTGTAAAGCTAATTCTGTGCAGCCTGGTGCTCATGCATTGCTCCGCAGCGAGCGTAGGCTGCCATGAAATCACCTTTACTTACAACCACTTGCCTCTCAGTTTACCTTCATGTACGAAACAGCGTAAACCAAAACCCACTCAGGGAATCAGATACATACATATGCGCACATGCACACACATGTACACACGTGCACTCGTACACACATACACGCACTCTGTGCTATACAGTTGAACAGTAGTGGGCAGCAGCTCTTTCTGTCTTCATTTGCTTTTCATGCTGCTTTTAAGCCTATGAGATTTCTTTGTTAATGATGCATCTTTGCTAAATAAAAATGCATTTTTGCTAACTAACAATGTGTCCGTTTTCAGTAGCAGTTATGGAAAGCTTGAAGTTTGTTTCTATTTGCTGACCTCCTGCTGCCCGGGGTTGCTTTCTCCAGTGCCTTCAGATGATTACTTTTATCATGGAGAAATTGTGAAATCTGTTCTAGAGCCTTCATTTGGTCCTGTCTTATCTCCTCATTTTCCTTGGTGATAAATTAAGCCTATCGTCGTATAACTGCTTCTTTCCATCATTATATTGTTCCACCCGGTGTTGTCTCTTCCAGTTTCTCATGAGTTTGTGTCGCCTTGTGGAGATTCCTCCCCAAATTAATCTGATTCTGGCTCCTTAGCTCATTCTTCTTCTCTGACCTGCATAGTGATACGACCATCTCACAAGCACAGTGCTTAGGTTCACAGCAGAGCTCTAAATATAGAAATAAATACACTCAACAATGTATGCATTTTTATTCAAAATTATTTTTTTATATAACTTAATAATCTCCTCTCTGTCCAGTTCTCCAGACATCCCTTAATGGTTCTATTTTCATCCCTTTCCCTTGATAAATTCGCATTACCATCCAAACCAATATTCCTTCACAAGTTATTACTCAATAACTCATCTACCTTTTCCTTTTCTTAGGTCTGGAAAGGATATTAAATTGCTAATTACCTTCTATTGTAGTATTGGAAAATATTTTCTCACAAGTATCAATCTTTTCATGGGAAGAGAGGAAGGTAATGATACAATTATAATCACCTTATTTTTTGATATCAAATCAGAATGATATCTATTTACTGCTTTCAGGCATCCCATTTGCTCTGAGAAAACTTCATCATGTTACTTTATTGAACTGCCTCTATGTTTAACAAAAATTGTGGCCCCCAAATCATTCAGTGTTTATGTTTCCAGCTGCTTGCAAATGACAAGGAATGTCCTCTAGCACTGCTGGGGTACAAACTTAATTTCTACAGTTCAGCTGAGAGGGCTTGTTATTTTCTTTGCTTATGATCTTCCTCTTCTCCTTCCACTTCTATATTTATTTATTTGTATTTACAGGAACTTTTTCTTTTTTTCCGCTTGGCTAGTGTATAACACTGTGTAAGGCCGAGTGGTAAATATGTACTTCATAGGAAACTTGTTCCTCGTTTTACTTACACTTCATTGTATCTCCCAAAATACATAACACAAGATGATGGGGTTGGTACCCTGCTTGCTACAAACATGAGCAAAATGGAGCATGTAACGCATCAGTTCCAGCGTTAGCAGAAAGAGCTCCTCTATACACATCCATGCCCACAAATTAGGTGCAAATCGGGTCTTCAGGGCTACCATCACTGAAATGCAAACACCTGTCGAAATACAAATGAGGAGCCACCAAAAGGCTGAGCAACCCTTGCAGGAACCCGTGCCTTATTTTGCAATTGAATGTAGGATGTGTGCATTTTCTTAAACTTTCCTAAACAGCAGAGACAATTTTCACTTCACTTTTGAATTGAACCTGTCAAATATGCTTTGCCTAGCAAACAAAGTGGGATTTAAAGATAACTGTGCACACTATAAAATTCCAGCCGGCGTAGCAGGGTTATCTTGTTTAATTGGGGGGCCTTTCCCACAGGAGCTCTATTAAGCATGTTCTTGCCTCATTTGATGCATCATATGGCTACTTTACAGTGCCTTGGGCCTCAGAGCTCAGGAGGCTGCGCCATCCCTCACAAGTGTCTGCAGTGTTTTCACTGCCCCAATTATTAGATGGCGGTCTTTATGCTTCCATAATTTATGAACTGCTTAAACTGTTCTGTGCTTACATAAACGCTCATTAGGAATGTCTACAGGCTGTGCCAAAGATTAATAGTCATAATTGCACTGGGAAGCCATGTGTCAGCAAGTGCCCTAGGAAGTGACTTGCTTGAACTTTTAATTTAACAGGAAGGAGAATGAGCAATAATACAATATGGACAGTAGCAACATATTTTCACATCTGTCTTTATTTTCATATATGAGGGTCTAGGTCCCGTGTGAGGTTGTTTAGTTTCACATGTTTGTGAATATTTCTAAGGCCCTTTCCAGCCATAAAAACCGTGCTGTGCAGTTTGTTAGCTATGGGTTTATGTGGGCTGAGGAATTTTTTACCATTTGTACCCCCACTACTGCAGGGGGTTGGACTTTAAAACAGTTCCTGGCATTGGCATACACAAAACTAGCCCCATATTCAAATGAGCATGCAGCCATCCAACTGACTGTGTGAAGAGAGATTGTAACTTCATCCCTGAACTCATGCAACAGCATAAACTTACTCTGAAGAAGCTCAACATTGACAAAAGCAGATATGTATTAGGTACAGAGAACAACATGAAGACCTCATTGTTTAAGGATACCTTTTATCCCTCTCATGCTGTGTGCAGGAAATCCAAACTTACTTGCTTTTCTATAGTTCCGTGAAGAATACTGAAAATAGTGCATATAGGCAATGTATATTTATAAAAGCAAGCAACTGAAATGCATTGGCTTTGTTTGAATGTACAAAGTAAAAAGGTGCCACATCCTTTGTGATATTTGTACACTAATGTTTCTCTTCTTTCATTGTGGTTTTGATCAAAAAGAAAAAATATTTTTGATCTTATGTGGGCAGACCTTGGAAGAGTTCATTATTTTAAGTTACACACTCATGGACGTAGTATTCAGGTCAAGTGGATGGCACATGCCAAATGAAGATTTTTCTTGTTGCATAGTCATTGGACTTGGTATTAGATGTGTCCACACTCTCCTCTATGCCATCTCTACCTCACTTTCTCTATGAATAAAACAAAGTAGTTGTTGTCATGTTCTAGAGTGCTTCCAAATCCTTTGGAAAGGCACACTGATTTTATTCTAGATATTATGTATTTGCATACTGCCACAAAAATTCTGTTTTCTCCTTTTTCTTTTCTTGTCCCCAGCTGGTTCAAGCTGGCTCCTTTATCTCTGGAAGTTACTATGGTCTTAAGTATCTTTCTAACTTTGGTCCATTTATGACAACTCATTGTTAAAAACTGCGACAGTCTGCATGTCGTCATTAATAAGTATGCTTGCAATTCAGCTCTGCCATTATCTTACCTATAGCTGAAGGTTTGCCCATGAACATCTGTGATTTTATCTCTCATAAAATGATCTTTATGATTATTCTAATCAATGAGACTTCTTTTTCTCCTTACTATGACTTTAAGCACCTTTTAAAAATTAAAGAGCATGGTTTAGTTGCAGATGTACTAATAAGGTTCCTTTTCAACAACACGATACTCTTTTTGGATGGATCTTTGCATCTTTCCATAAAAAGATGAAGATCTGGTTAAAAATGATTGATTAAAACCCTGCAGTGATGTATTTAATTTTCCCGGAACCATTAACAAGTATTTCTGATGTGCAGGTTACCAGATACAAAACCTCAGCTTTCCTTCTAGAAGCTAACAAATATGACTGTTATGTTCTAACCTACTGATGCTTTTTTTTAAATACAATTTTATTAAAAAAATCTGGCAAAATGATCAGTGCTAAAAATGGATGTTTCTCTTCCAAGTTTCCCTTTGTTTAGTGATCCTGTCAAGTTCTTATTCAGTAGCTTTTTTAATGGGGTTGAGGATTAATTTAGACAATTTAAGTAATTTTATGTGTGATTTACAGGAATTTCCTGTTGAATAGGGTACCACTTAGAAGCCTCCTTAGGAGGAGAGAAAAGGATGCCTACATATGTCAGATCAGTAGTGGAATATTCTTGGATAGGCAGTGTGACTTAACTAAGTTTTACATGTACTCACACAGTGATATTGCAACAGATACCTTTGGGAAAAAATAAAGAAAAATCTCTTCTGTCAGTCTCTATTTAAATGCAAAGTAAAATTAACAGGGTGAGAATTGTAGCAATCACTTTCTAAAGACTTGTTAAGGTGTTCTTAGAGTAACAAAGCTAAAATTTGGCTTTGCATTCCTAACTTCCATACATTCATTGTCAGTTTCATTGACTCTGAAGATAGCAAAGAAGTGCACATTATACATTATAGACCCATTTGTGGATGTTGTGGGCCCAGATTCTCTGAGGATTTTGGCTTTTTAAAGCTTCAGACACTGCACGAAGGCATCTAAATGACCTTCAGAAACTAAACCTTTCTCCTTTTCTTCTCGGTGCTGGTACTGCTGTGCAACAGAGATCTTTAGTAAATGTATTCTACTATAATGCAACTCGAAGCTTAATTTCTCTAACTGTGTTTATAGTGACGTGTGTGTCTCTTTTATGCAGTGCAATTTAAAACCCTTAGTTCCTCATTATCCGCCCTTCTTTTTCTGTTTTAGCTTACAAACGCATGCACATATGTCGGAAATGTCTTTCTTTCTCTACATTGCTATCCTGTCTAATCGTTTCTTTTTATCACGTGGGGTCTCCTGTTTCACTTCCAATGTTTTGGTAGTTTTGTGTATTTTATCCTAAATGCTGCTACTCATGTTTTCTTAAGTATTTTTCTCAAATGTGTAAGTTTTGTAATGCAATACTGTCATTTACCTTCTTTCACAAAACTCTTCATTAACATGAAGGGAGTCGTAAGTAACAGTCTTGCTCCTTTCTGGTTTGTAGAATGTTTGGGGAACTTAAGTTCTGTTCACTGCTCAGCTACAAACTTCATTTATGGTGCTTTATAGGTCTCCTGAGATCTTAATGATAAAGCTTAACATAATGATGAAGCAACTAGAGATGCCTATTCCTGTCACAGAAATTTGGAGAAGAATAGATACAATGCAGATATTGAGGAATTCAGTGCAAAGACAATGTGCACCCCTAAGGTATCCAGACAGATGGACATCCATGACAAAGTTCGCTCTTTTCCAAAAAGGTTTTTGTTTACTTTTGCCATTCTTTGTACGGCAACAGTTTGCATTTCCATTGATTTAAGCAATTATCTCAGCAATTCTTCCTGAAGAAGTTGCCTTCGGAGATGGAAAAGGGGTTTTGCTGTCCCCAAGAACTGTGTCACCTGCTCCTCCAGGTTCTCAGTGCTCAGATGGCCCAGCAAGAGGTGGTTATGTCTTCGTGGAGCAAAATGCACAGCACAAACACAGATCCTGTGCTTCCAAATGGACAGTAATTTTTGGTGGGATATACTGTAGAAGTGAAGGAAAAAAACCTTTTGAGAAGTAAGGAGAAGGGCTAATACAAAATTCTCTCAGGGTCTGCAGAGTTCCTGTTTTCATCTCTATGAAACAGGGAGAATTGTTAAACAGAAGTGAATTACTTACTTTTTTTTTTTTTTTTTTCCTGAATGAGGGGCACTGTATAAAAGCAAGTTCATTGTTGTTTCATGGCTCATAAAAAACTAAAGATACCATCTACCCTGTGTTTCAAAGCAGAACATAGCAAAGAACAGATTACAAAGTGCCACTCTAGTCTAACATGTCAGTTAAGAATTTGTATTGAATCACACAAAGTTTTTCCCTGTTTTTAGAGTTACTAATAGTTTAATAGCTACAGCATTTTACTTCACATTTTAATTTTACAAACTTTCACTGTTAGGTAGTTCTTCAATAACTATATCAGAGACCCTTTCAGGGTGAGAACAAAAGTAAACATAATAATATTTAGCTGAACAGGCTTCTCCAGAAAAAGCTCAGAGAGGCTAAGGTCATCAGGGTGAAAACAGAAAGTAAGATCACATTTAGTTGTCTAATTAGGAGCTACTTATTTCTGCAGTCCTGTTTATATGTACGTCTGTGAAAGTTTTTCATTCTCTTTTCCCTCTCTCTTTGCTTACAGATTTGGTTAACAAGGTGTTTCTTCTAAGAATAATAACCACAATCTCACAAAGGAATAACAAATTGCTGTTCTTTTGTTCCCTAACAATTTAAAAAAAGAGTCAATTAAACATGTAAAAATGCCTAATGTAAAAGACAAATAAAAATTAACATAAATATAAACTTAAGGCAGGTATATCTGCAGAGTTCTGCCAAAAATCCTGGGAAACAAAATCACATATTCTGTAAAATATAAGTGATCATTCTACACAAGTCAGAGAACAGAGAAAACAGAGTTCAGGAAACGCTATTATTAGAACAGTGCTGCACAGAACTATAAACTCTCAAGATTCCTACACTTCACTGGCAGTATTATTCTTTGAACTGTTACACTTGATTCAGAAATATTAAAAAAAATAAAAATAAAAAGAAAAAAACAAGCAAAACAACTTCAAAACACGTTTGGAGGAAATGAATGAAAATGCTAAAGGATCTGGAAACATGACCTATAAAAAGCAATGAAATGAGCTGAAGTTTTTCAGATTATAGAAGAAAAGCCAGAGGTGGGAAAAAAGGGGCATAATAGCAGTCGTGACACACTTGGAAGGCTATTCCAAAAAAGAAAGGGGACTAGTCTCTGTGTGAGATGGGACAAGAAAGTTTAAATTATAATAAGGGACATTTAAACTAGACTTTAGGAGAACAAGGGTCTCCATGGTAAGAAGCCATGAAGTACTAAAATAAAAGGATGTATCATCTCTACCACAGGAAACAGTCTCAGGACTCACAGCCGTCTCTCTGGAATGACTGGGGTATACTTCAACCTGCCTAGACTGGATGTGCACTAGGCTGGTGCACATTTTCATACTGTGTTAAAACCAGAATCTAGCTATATTGTCAGTGAAAATATTAACCTGTGTATTCAGAAGAAAAATACTGAACAGTTGTCTGATCAATCCCTTGTGATACTTACAAAAAAAACCCAAAACAAAACTTTCTATACTACTACTTTCAGGCTTTTTAGTCATTCAAGAATATTGGGCAATAGTTTTTGGAGAAAAAATCCGTATCAACTTAGAAAGTGGCAGCATGTTGCCCTCTGATGATACCTGACTATTAACAAAGTTTAAATTCAGAGCTCAGATTTATCCCAGCCATGGGTGTGACACTATGTAATGTGTTCTAAAAGGTATAGCAAAATGAGACTGATGAAGAAGTGGAACTTTTGTTCTTTCAGAAATGTTGATATTTCAGAAAATTGTGTTTTATACATATGGTATTGAAATGATTGATAAAATGCTAAACAGAGTATAATTGATAATTGAAGTACTGCACTGTGGCAATTGATAATTGAAGTATAGCACTGTGGCAATTCAATATAAAGCTGCGCCTATCAGGGCTTCTGTGAAATATCATGACACCGAGAAACCCAGATTCTGGTGTTATCTCTTTTCCAGCTTCTCTTGAAAACTGAAGTCCTCCTACTGTATCTTACCTGTTATGAAACATGGAGGTCTAAAAGCTCCAATATCTCACATTCAGGACTACCTTACCACTACACAAGTGCTACTCCCATTTAACTTCTGAGATGATCAAGTTCATAGTCAATGAATAAATACTTAGGTTATTGTTGGAGTAACACAGCACCTTGACTTCTGTATTTAGATCTGTAGGTTAAAGCACTGGACATAAAGCCTTCAGAGATACTGCATACTGCAGCTCGGATAGGTTAAACCCTTCAAAATTTCCTCATTCAACTTGGTCACAAAACTGTCATGAAGGAAACATGACGCCCTGCAACACCCAGATCATATTACAGTAAAAGTGGTTGCTGAATTAATTAGCACACAAGCAGCTGAAAAAAAAAAAAAAAGAAAGTAAATAGATATATTTACTACATATATAGAAAGTAAATAAATATATATTCCTGTTGGAAGAGAGTAAAACCTGTTAAAAAGGTGGAGCACTACTGGAAGGTGGAAGACACAAGACAGTTTGAGTTCACACAGAGAACATGCTGCATTTAATCTACCTGACCACTCATATGAGCTAGAATGTAACTCCTTACGGAGATGATGTCTAGTGAAGTTTGAATATTGACCTTTCAGATCATTTTCAACTACGCTTTCATTGATGATCTAGTCAGAACATGGTGAAAGTATTGGGAAATTTCTACAGAACTTAAAATGGAAGGCATCGTTGGTGCATAGGAATATCTCCATGCTCTACAGGTAGAAGTAAATGGTGATCAAGGTAACTATGGTAAAAGGAGTAAGATCAGGATGAAACTGTAGCGTTTAAAACATGAAGTCTGTGCAGGTGAGGTCCAATGCAAAGAGATGATGTTCAGAGAATCTAGATGTGAAAATAACCAAGAAGGAGACACGTTGTGAGACATAATCTCCAAGGTCCCTTCTAGTTCAACATTTTCTGAGAGTCTTAGGGGAGTGGGTGGGTAGAGAGATGGCCTTAGCTTCAAGACAAAGGACTGTCTTTCTGAGTTTTTATACAGAAGTGGGAAAGAACTTCAAAATACAGTTGTAAACAGGATAAGCAGTGCTGTAAAATATTCAAGCAGCTAAGCTCAGGCATAGTATATGTGTAGCCTATAAAAATTATCTAGGGTTTTTTAGTTGAAAGGTAAACTGCTCAAAGTTAATAAGTCTGTCTCCAGGAATGCAAAATAATTTTATAACACCCCGGTTATGTTCCTTTACTTCAGAAAGGCAAAAGTGGCATCTGACAAGGCTTTTGTGACTCAGACCTTTCTCCATTAAAAGATCTATATAACCACTTTGCAAAACTTTCTGGAGTAATTCAACAGGAAGTGTTTGTTTTCTTCAAAACTAGAGCTTCTTTGTCTATGTGTAAGACTATTAAAAAATAATTTGAAAAATGCTTACAATTGCTGCTTTTGGGATTGAACAGAGGCAGCTATGGACATTTGGCCATACAATCCCTTAAACAGGTGTTAAATTTCCATCATACAGTAATTATCCTACACAGAAAAAAATGCACATAGCTTACTTTTAATTGAAGGCATTATGGAGAGAAACAGCAGGTCTCTGCTCTGTAGAACATAGAACTCTTGTTTCTTTGCAAGAGTTCATACAGTCCTGCTTGTTGTTGACTGATGCATATTTTAAGGAGAGAGAGGTTTTTTTGTAAGCGTAGCTCATACCAGTTCAGCAGAATTGACCTATAGCCCATAACTTTTAAGCTTGAGAATACTCATTTAAAAGGTGTAGGATTATATCAAGAAGCTTGCTTTAGTTTTGTTAATGACAACCTTCTTGAGACAGTTGTGTTTATTTCCCGTTTTCTATTAATAGGCTTTTATGTTGCTCAGGTAGTAGTCTCCAAGCACATAGCTGCTGTGCTGCTTCTACCAGAGTAAAAATTTTGCCATCATCTTCTTTTGCTGCTGTTTCTTCAGCTTCTTTGTGTATGGCCAAAATATAATATAGCATAAATTATTAAGAGGTCAGAGGTAGCAAAGGTCTGTCCTGCAATTTTAGATTCTGTGGTTATAAATTGGTAGACCGGATTAGGAAACCAGCTGGTGCAGTATATTGAGATTTCTTATCTGTTCTTCAGTTTCACAATTTTGTTGAATTAGAATAATTATATTCTCTGTCCTCATATTTAACTGGAATCAGTGTGTGCACAGGTACTGACTAGAGGAGCTTAGCAATTTCAGCTGCATAAAGCTCTTCTGGCAATCCTCACACTGCAATAGAGAAAGATTTGCAAGCAGCTGCTGCTGAATAAAATATGTCCCCCCTAAAATGAAAATATACTGATGAATAAAAAGATACTATATGGTGAATAAAACATGTCACCGAATAAAATATGGTGAATAAAATACGAGTTCAACAGTCCCTTTCTTTTTATTAGAACCAAAAAATCAGTCTTTAGCTTTTTTGTCATACCAACTACTGAGTTTTGTATTTTGAACATTTGCTTGAAGATGGTAAGAATGGTTTTGGTTTGATCCTGCTTTTCTTTTCTTTCCTTTTTTTTTTTTTTTATGCATCTTTTCTGTGTCTTTCCCAAATAAACCCCAAGGAACTTTAACTATTCATGTTCAGACAATTAAGGGAACACCATGAGCAGATGTTGGAGCAGGGAATCAAATACATCTAAATTCACAATACATTAGACATCTCAAATCCATTGACACCCATGTGGTTTCAGTGTTGTAGTAACTCGTGCCCTCTCTCAGTCAGTACCACTGGGCAACTTTAATCGGATCTTTGGAGACTGTCTCCACCCCACTGTGGTATGTAGTTAAGGCTTTAGACAGCTTTCTGGATAGACTGGACAAATGGACTTGGATCCACTCAAGTTTGAACTCACTTAAGCTGTCAATGGTCACATTTCTGATGTTACTGCTAGTTTTGTGTCTTTCTATCTTTTAATGAAGGGAACTGCTAATAATGCCTTTTCCACAGGCTGGTAGATGTGGTTAAAAAGCCTTTCAGGGAAGATAAGCTAAAGAAGTGGAAAAGCCAATCCATGTCCACCAGGATCCTAAAGATAATGATAATTTGCCCTGTGAAGACTACATTTATGTGGAGACGGTATGGAACTTTTTTTTTTTTTTTTTCAAAAGGAGTGTATAATTCCTAAGCCAAGATGTTATGCATCCTGATTTTTATTTAAGATTTTAGCTATTTTGGAGAGTTAACCTGAGAATCTCTCCATCTTTTTTGGCTTTTGTTTCCACTACAGAAAACTGCAATCCCACTGGCACTTCCATTTATTTAAATATGGTATATCCAAATCGATATTTTGAGATGAATAGTAGAAATCTGTGAGCACCCGTGGAAGCATTTCAGCATGCCCAACATTTTGAGCAGAAGCAGTTGTACCTTCCAACCTGTAAACTCTCTGTACTCAGAGTTTGCATTTGTAATTATTTCCTCATTACTTGACTAGGAAATCATGGGCATGAGGTGACTCTAGTTATAGTATTATGTCAAGCAATAACAAAAGAAAATGCCTGCAGATTTTTTTTTTCCCATGACTAGTTTGGTAGGTGAAATAAAAGCATATTTTTGGTTCACTTCTTCCACCTGAAAAAACAAAAAAAACAGGCTAAAACTTAGAAATAGTTTAACTCTTCCTTGAATTGACAGCTTATTAAGTGGAAACTTAAGTGTTGGGTTTTTTTTCAGGAAGAGCACAATGACACTTTGCCTTTGTGTAAATGACTTTTGAGGCAAAGTTTGCGTTTCTTTTTGCTAATGTATTCCTTGCTGGAATACATTTCCTCCACACAAATAGGAGAGTGCTTTTTATTACTGTGTGAATTAAAATTAATGAAGAGATGGAAGAATAGCCTGGATGGAGAAAGACATAGCCACAACTATGGAGGATGTTATCAGGGTCCTCCTAGCCCTTGCAGCTAGCCGGGTGATGTGGCAGCCTAGGAGAAGTGATGCGCAATAAGGAATTGGCATGGGCTGTGTCCAGCTCCTGGCAGAGGTGTCATGCATGATGGCTCAGCCTGTTCCCTGGGTGATGCCTCTAACAAAACTGCAGTGAGGTCCCCCTTTTTCAGTCTTGTTTTAAACTGCTAGCCGCTGTCAACCTGTTAGACTGCATGTTCATGCAACAAACTTGAAGCACAGACATATCATAATAGAGGTCCACCTGCAATATTTTTTTTTTTAAATACGGTTAAACAATCTATGGTATTATAATAGGTAAAAGTAGATTTTTAAAACTTTGTGAAAGAAGTTGGGAAGAAATCCAGAAACATCAACTTTTATTTCCTCAATCCTGCCTTTTACATTTCTCTGAGAAAAATGCTGCATTTTATAAAAACCTTACAAAAGGATCGAGGTGCAATGTCATTCCATGGTAAAGATGCATATTTCCTGTCTGAATGTGGGACGCATTTATAGGACAGCAGTAACTGTTTTCCAGAAGAAATTGAAACATCTCCCTGTTTGTTTAAACCTAACAGAATATTTGGTTTATATAAAATATTTTCTGTCTCAGTTTGTGTTTCCAGATGACCATGGATCCTTCTATAAGAGAAGTTCAGTGTATGTAAGGTTCTTCCCCTAAAATGTTCTCTTTTTATTGGTACCAATGAAGGAAAAAGAAGTATAGACGAGTTCTGGACTCACTGAATATGAAAAATTAGGACCTGAGTTGTGCATTATTTTTTAATTCAGACAGCTCTTCAGTGCCACTACTCATCTACCTTTTCTTCACTGTAATTTTGGCCTGGAAACATATTTCCAAAAACAGTGTATCAGTGAATGGGGTGGATGTTGCCAAACACATGCCTACGTGTATGCATTTTCAGGCAGCTCATCCTTTCTTTTCTCAACTTTCTTTTCTCTGAACTGGAATATTATTACCGTTGCTGTTGCTGTTGTTTTGTTTCCAAGTATGGTGACATGTACGTGGGCAAAACTGGCTAAAAGATTGAACACCTGCAAGTTTTCCATCTATGGAATTTCACCTTAAAGATTTGTACTGCGTGGAAATTCCCTACTACTTAACTGAATTCTGCTTTAATTGCCTTTGTAAGAATTCTGGACGCTAAACCCCTGTAGCAAATAATCTCAGCTCCCAGTGTGTTATTGCAGTTTTAGCCACTTATATGATGCTGAGTGGCAGCTAAAGGTGGCAAAGCACAAAGGTAAATGCCTGGTGGAAAATGACCTCTGAATGCAGAAACTTAAGATGCCTTTGAATGAAACTAAGTCAGATGTAGTAGTCATGCTGTTTTCCCTACTGCGAGTATCTTTGCCAGCAGTTTGTCCAACCGGGTAGAGGAGATCCTTAAACTAGAAATAGCAGGGGGAGCGCTTCCATAAGGAACACAGAAGGAATTTGGGGATAGGATGGGTAAGCCAAGCATCCAGATTGATAGGAATAGAAAAGACATAGCAATCAAAGAAACAGCTGAAATGGAATCCCTTCAAGCACATGCTTGAAGAAGGAGGTACCTGCAGAATAACCTTATGGAGAAGGCCCTCAAGGTTCTTCAGGGGAAACAGCTTGTTTGGGTGTCCATTTGAAATACTGAGGCACAAGTGCACTCAGTACGGTGAATTAACAGGAGAAGTGAGAAGTCTTTGTGCAGTTACAGGGACTTCACGTCACTGGGATCACAGGGACATGGGGTGAAAGCTCACATGACTGAAGTCCTGTGGTGGAGGGTTACAGGCTTCTTTGGAAGGACAGTCTGGGAAGGTGGCAGGGGGGGG
>NW_009648063.1:624524-639129 GCF_000708025.1 Charadrius vociferus
ATGGAGCTCTGCCTTGGGATGGGTGAGGACAGTTGAAAGCTTTTGGGTGAAGGTTATTGGGAATGCCACTGTGAATGCTGCTGTAGACCTCTTGATCAGGTAGAAGAAGTACATGGGATCTTCTTCAAATAACTGTACGAAGCCTCATATTCACAGGCCCTGGTCCTCAGGGGCGAATTTAACAATGCCTATGTCTGCTGGAAGGACAATACAACAGGGCTCAAGCAAAAAAAAAAAAAAAAAGAAAAAAGACATTTGAAGTGTAAATTATCTATTTAATGGGAAACAATTCTCAATAGCAACCAAATAATTAAAAAATGTTATAAGGGAAACTCTTAGAATGTAGCCCTTTTCAGTGATCATTTGCTTTCCCTTCAAATGCTCCCCAGGATGCAGACATTGATGGGTGCAATGCCAAGTAGGGGAACTGTGAAGTGAGGGTTGTGGTAAGTTGTCAGCATCCCAGGTTCTTCTCTGTGATTTAATGATGGGGAGTTCTTTCTTCTCAGTCTTGGGTCCACTAGTGTTTATTTTTATCCATTTCTTAGCAAAATCTTCTTGTTTGGTTAGTTGGTTTGTTTTGTATCTTTATCTGTTGGTTCACAGTTGTTCAATATTTCTGTTTCTGTTTGTCATCTACAAAACTGGCTTTACCTGAAAAACATGAAGCTGTAACCCTCTGGTGACCAACGTGATCTGTGCTTAAAAGCTAGGCCCTCTGGTCCTTCTGGTCTGGTCTCTGCACTCTGCCACGTGATGTTGTAATCTGTAGTCATGGACACTGCAGTCAACACAGAACAACTATTTGTTATCATTATAAACCAAGTAATAACTAAACCTAATCTAGTTCATAGTTATTTGGCTGTTTGACAGCTGCTAAAAAACTCTAAACCAGCTCAGGTCAAGACAAGGCCAGAGGTGTCCTGAGACCCTGCCCTGGCAGTACAAATCTTAGTCATGCCAAAAGTCATGTTTACTGGGCTGCAACAAGAGAGGCACTTTTGTCTCCAATATTGCATGCACAACCAGATAGAGACATGCAAATAGCTCAATCTGAGCTGGAAGTCATGTCCTTCATGAGCCCTGGGTCAGAACAAGGAGAACAGAGTCTTGTTTTGGATCTGCTTTTTTTACACGAGCAAAAAAATGTCCTCCCCATGCACAAGAGATGTGATTTCCCATTACATTAATTATCATTGTACTTGCCTACTGTGAAGCTTAGTGAAGTCACAGGGAAATAATGCACAATACCACTTGTTTATTTCCAAATACACTGACGGCTCTGAAGACTAAAAAAAAAATAATGATTGAGTGAGAAACTTGTCTCAAACTGTGGCAAATATCTGAATTCAAATCTAGCTCCTGCAAGTTTAACCTGACCAGCCTCTCACAGCCTTATTCCTTATTAATTACTTGCATTCATTTAAGCTGCTCCTTACCCAGAAACTATACCTTAGTCTTACCAAAAGGCAAGCTTAGTATTACTGCAATTTCAGTAACATCAACTAAGAGTAAGTTGGAGAATTCATTGTAATCGTGGAAGCTTATGTTCACACTTCCATTCTCAGAATTTATCTCAAAATCTGTGGTTTTATCTGAATACTGATGAGAAGTGAAATAGTAGGTTGTTGATAGGCAGATTTCCTAGAGAGGATAAAAAATTAGCAGTTGGCTTACTTTTTTTTGGAGAGAAATTAAAGAAGCTACTGAGTTGTTAAGTCTTCTGTGTCATGCTGTTGAGGTGCTTACTCCATATAGTCATAGGATCACAGCATAATTCAGGTCAGAAAGGTCCTTGGGAAGGTTGTCTTTCAACCACCTTCTCAAAGTGGAGTCAAATGCTGGTGCTGGTAAAACCAGGTTGCTCAAGGTTTTGTCTTATGGCCACTTGAAAAACACTCAGGTTCAGAAACTTGTCAGTCTTTGTGGCAGAAAGATTTCTCCTTATGTCCAACCTGAGCGTCTCTAGTTTCAGCTGATGTTGCTGTCTCTTACCCTCCTGCCAGGTACCATTGTGAATAGCCCATCCCTGTGCCCTCAATACCTGCCCCAAAGGTGGTGGGATGCTCTTAGGTGCCCCAAAGCCACCTCTGCTCCAGGCTGAACCAGCCCCGACCTTGCAGGTCCCTCCTTGCAGGTCGAGTACTCCAACCCTGCCATCCTGGTGGCCGCCTCTGATCCTCTCTGGTTGCTTGGTGTGTCTTCTGTCCAAGACCCCAAATGGGATGTGTTGCCTGGATAATGCCTGATGGATGCTGAGCTTAGGGCATCACCCCTGCTTGCCCCTGGCTCCCTGCCCTGCTCACACTGCCCCAGGTCCTGCTCTCGCGTGCATCAACTGGTACCCCTGCTTGGTGTCACCTGCAATGTCCACAAGCCTCTTCCCCCATTGCAAACCACTGACAGAGATATTAAACAGGAGAGACCTCAGTATAGAGCCTGGTGGTCTGAACTTGTTACTGGTCCCCAGGTAAATACAACCCATTAACTGCTACCCTGTAAGCCTTTTTCATCCAATCAGTTTTCTACCTTTCTGATTGACCACTTATCCGGACTGTAACATCCCAATTTAGATGCAAGACATTGTATTATTTGGCAGTGTTGACAGCCCTGCTAAAGTCAGGGTAAATAATATCCACTGCTCTCCCTCCATCCCATTGAACAAGCTTTATTCACCTTTGGTAATCCATGTTGACTGTTCTCAATCTGCTTCTACTCCTCCATGTACCTAGAAACGTACTTCAAGAGGACTCAATCTATTATTTTAGGATCAGTATGAGGCTGGCTGACCTCTAGTTCTTAGGATTATCTCTTTTGCCTTTTTTTGTATGTCAGTACAATTAACTGTCCTTCTCTGGTCTTTGGAAATGTCTCCCAGCTTCCATGATCTTTCAAAGATGTTAGAGAGTGGCATTGCAAAGATGTCAGCCAGATCTCAGCACAGTAGGATTGACCTATTGGCACACATGGACTTGCGTGTGTTGAGCTCTCACAAGTGACGCCTGACTCAACCCTCATCCACCTCTGATCCTTCTCTATCCCCTTGAACACTTTCCCTAAGCACAGAGGTTGGGGTAGCTCAGCCCTGTCTGTGTTGACTGTCACTTAATCACCCACCCATTTCAGCAATGGGCCCACATTTTCCTTGTTTACGCTTTTATTACTAATGTAGCCACAGACATGCTTGTTGCCCTTGATATGTGCTGCATGTCTCCAACTGACCTATAGTTTTCCTGACACCATCCCTCATTCTTGGGCAATAAGAATTCCCTCTTTGTAGCCTTTCCCTGCTTCCATCTGTGCCTTTTTGAACTGAACGTCCGCCATGAGTCTCCTGCTTAGCCAGGCTGATGTTTTAATCTATTTACTAGTTTTTCTGAGCATCAGGATGGACTGTTCATGTGCCTGGGGGATAACATCCTTAAAAGCCTGCTAACTTTCCTGAGCTCCTTTGACTTTCAGAGCTGCCTCCCATGGGAGCCCACCTAGTAAGTGTTCTGAGAAGCCTAACACTGCTCACCTGAGGTCCTGGACCTGTGCTCAGCTACTTGCCTTCCACAGTCCCCACAGGATCTTGAACACCTCTGTTTCAGGCTCCCTACAATAAAGGTTGGTGTTGATTGTCACTACTCTGACCATTTCTTGTTAGTGAGCAGCAGATCCAGGGATACATCAGCCCAGGCTGGTCCATCCAGCATCTGTCTTATCCCTAACACCATTCAAAAATCTCTTGAATGGCTCATGTCCTCTCATGTTTCCCTTGCAGCAGATATCAGAGAGGTTGCAGATCCCCAGGAGAACCACGGGCAGTGATCAGAAGCTTCATCACATTGTTTAAAGGAACTTCATATGCTTCCCCCTGCAAGGTGGTTGGTAACAGCCCCCTGAGTGTCACCCATCTTCCCGGACTCTTCTCCAGCTCTGACCCATTGCTTTGGCCCATGTTGCCCATCCTATAGAGGGCCTCCACACACTCCACCTGCTCCTTTACATAATGGGTCACCTCTTCCTTGTTGTTATTGTCTCCCTCTTTGAAGGGCTTGTAAACATCCATCACAACATTCTGGTCATGCAAGCTATCCTACCATGCCTCTGTGACCCTAGTGATGCTCCAGATCTGTGAATGCACACCACACTCCTTTTTTCTCTGGCCACAGGTGTTTATGTGCACACCATTCATGTTTTGGGGCCTGTTTTGTTGTTCTGGAGGTCTTTTATGCATGTGCCCATCTGTGTTTTTTGCTACCCACCCTGATATACTAAAGATTAGACAGAGGCTTAGGATCTTGGATTAGGTCCAGAGAACATATTTGTAACAGGTGATACATGTGCTGACTCACTCAAATTTGGTATTGAAAAAGGATGTGCTAACATGTTTGTTTAGTTGGGGCTTTTTTTGGTTGGATTTTTTTGTTCGTGGTGTTGTTGTTGTTTGGCTGGTGTTTTTTTTTTTTATTTTATTTTTTTTTCTCCCAAACAAAATAACAACAGGAAGCTGGGATTAAATTAGATAATTTGGTAAGTGCTTGGGAACAGCAGTTTTCTGGTACAGTAATTTCTTCCAATCCAGGTATAAATCCTTTATATAGTCTGAAAAAAGTATAATATATGTGCTCCTATTAAATAAGATGTTTTTCTTTTTGAGTCATAAAACAAATCTTCCCGCAGTTCTTTTGTGTATGAATAAACCAGACTGAAACAGCAGAGTAAAAAACTACAAGTATGATTCTTAATCTGCCTCACATGAAGTGAAGACTTTGTAACAAAGTCACTGCACATCATCTGGATCTAATCATGATCTCCATCAAAGTGAAGGGATCAGCTGATAAATATAACTTTGAAAATTGCTATTTGTGACCATTGAGGGGTCCTTGAGAAGTTCTTTTTACCACTGTCATTTATATATGCAGCCCCAAAACTTTGCCTGTTTCTCCAAGACTGAGGCCTGTAGAATTACAATGACACTCATCCTCTCTTCCAGTGTAGTAAAAGGTTGGTTTTTCTATTCCAAACATCTCTTCTACAAGGTGTCTACTGAATGTTTGAAATTGTTGTGGGCAGGCGGGTTGCTACAGAATAGAGTATCTCAGTGGTTTGATTTTATTTCCATTAAACATCAGTTCAACAAATCAACCTTCTGGGTTAAAGCAGTGGATTGATCTAATCCATTTATGAAAGAATTTGACCTGTATAGAATGATAAAGATCTTTAGAAATTGAGCATGACCTCATGCAAAACTTTGTGTCTGTTTTTTTATTGAGAATGTAATCATTTATCAAGCACCCATGTGTTCACACTATGCTTGCTCAACCTTGTCAAAAAAAGGCTGAGAATGGGGAGTACTGTTCCCAATACACTGATGAGGAGGGAAAGAAGAGACGACTAGAAAGGCCATATTGAGAAAGGCTAAGTGGATCTAAGGTGAAGAATGTGCTGAAACAGATACAATGGTTATAAATTTTCATGACATTCTGAAACAGGCTTTTCGGCTGAGTACTTGGTTTAAAGATGGACTGTGATCTGTTCTTGTATATGCTTACTTTCTCAGAAGAATTGAAATGCACTATGTAGAAAATTTATTCCAAATTAACATTAAATATCTTAAAACAGTGCCTAATTTATGAATGTTCCACCTAGGTGTGATCTACTTGTCTTTCTTTAAACAGGGTGTCACTTCCCTCCTAAAGAATCATCCTAGTAATTTCATTAGAGTAAACTTTCTAATGAATCATAGAATCATAGAATGGTTTAGGTTGGAAAGGACCTTGAAGATCATCGAGTTCCAACCCCCCTGCCATGGGCAGGGACACCTCCCACCAGACCAGGTTGCCCAAGGCCACGTCCAGCCTGGCCTTGAACACCTCCAGGGATGGGACCTCAATAACCTCTCTGGGCAACCTGTGCCAGTGCCTCACCACCCTCAAAGTGAAAAACTTCTTCCTAATGTTTAATCTAAACCTGCCCTCTTCCAGTTTAAAGCCATTCCCCCTCGATGAGAACACAGTTCAGAAAAGAAGTGGCATCCTCCGTCATGTTTCATGTCTTTTGTTTCCCACATGTATATATGCTACTTCATCCAGAAACTCTTCTTTATAAGCATGACCTTCTCGCTAAGCTCTGTGAGTTACGAGCTTTCTTTTATAGCATTATGTGAACACTCTTGAGCTGTGTCCTACTAGAGATGTAGGTGGGTCAAAAGTAGAAAGTCCCTTTAACAGTAATTAGGATGTTTAACCAGATCTCTAGTATTCTTCTGGTGGCGCAGCCTTTCGCATAATACTCTCTGGCTAAGAATGACAAGTCAAACTTAGATGTGTTTAAAGGATACTGAAACTTAAGAAGAAGTATGTTTATCTTTTGTCTGTCAGCGTGATCATTTCCCAATTTTCTGTGGTACTGGTGGAATTTAATGTTAGTTCCGAATACCATAGAGCAAATAATGGATTTTGTAGTTCAGTTTCTGAGAGAAAAATGGGTTTAAAAATTAACAGGATAGAAAGAAAAATCCTTTAATGTTAAACTGTGGTATAAGATTTCAGATTAAGATTTTTTCCTAAAAATTTCTCCTTTCCCCCTTAAAAATCATGCCTAAGGAACGTTATTCAATTCATTTTAGAGTATTCTTGCAATTCCATATCTTTATTTTTTTCTACAGTGTACTGTAACTTTCGAATAGCAATTTTAGATGCTTTGAAACTGCAGTTTTAGTGTTTTTCCTATTGGTGAATATTTATCAGTTCTAAGTTAGAGAACAGATAGTTCTGAAAGTGAAATATACTTCATGTAAATATATTCTTTTTCACTGGTCTCTTGGTATTACATGAAATAGAGGAAACATTAAAACACTCTTCAGTGTTCTATTTTTGAGGAGCTGTTGGAAATTATTCACAATTGTATCTGCAATAGCTTTAGTTCTGTATGCTAAAAGAGAAGGATTTTGTGTGTATTTCAGTAGCTAGGGGAAAGCAGAATCCTGTCAGGTTGTACAGCAGTAGTTTAAATTAAATATGTAATATTTAAAAAAGAAAGAAATATTCAGGGCTACATCTACTAACTAAGGTGTGGGGTTTTTTCACATTGGACGTAGAACATAAGAAAAATGGCTACTCATGGCTTGGACAGGCATACCCTTCACTGGGTAAAAAACTGACTAAAGAGTTGTGGCGAATGGAGTTAATTCCAGTTGGAAGGGGAAAAAAATGGACAAGTTGAAACATACAAGACCAATCCATACCTGAACACCATGTTCCGTAACTTGTAGTATGACACTGGTGGTTTGTTTTCTTAAATTAGCAAAAGAACCTCAGAATCTCAAGTTAAGGACCAGATCGTGATTATGAATTCACAATAAAAGTTGCAATCTAGCTACTCTACCAGAAATGCTGTTGCTATTTTCAGCTGACAAGTTTTTCTTCATTTCTCCATCTACAAATACCCGGCTTGTTTTCTGAAGTCACTACAATCACGATTCAAACTTGGGACTAAACACTGATTCCAGACAATTTTCTGTCCACTACAGACAGAAAGCTATATTTGGGATTGGCTCAAGCACTACTTTAAATGCTTTTTTAAAGTAACTCTGCTAAGTTATGGTTTTGAATTTATGATGCTTTTGTGACTATCAAATATTATGACGCTTTTTCAGATTACTAATATTTATAATAATAATAATAATTATTATTACCTGTCCTGGGATCAGTACTGTTTAAAATCTTCATTGGTGACGTGGACAGTGGGACTGAGTGCACTGTCAGCAAGTTTGCCAATGACACCGAGCTCTGTGGAGCAGTTAACATGCTGGAGGGAAGGGATGCCATCCAGAGGGATCTGGACAGGCTTGAAAAGTGGGCCCATGCCAAACTCATGAAGTTCAACAAGGATGAGTGCAAGGTCCTGCACCTGGGTCGCAGCTTTCCCAAGCACAAATACAAGCTGGGAAGAGAATGGATTGAGAGCAGCCCTGGGGACTTGGGCGTGCTGGTGGATGAGAGGCTCAACGTAAGCCGACAATGGGCTGCATCAAAAGAAGTGTGATCAGCAGGTCAAGGGAGGTGACTCTGCCCCTCTACTCTGCTCTGGTGAGACCCCACCTGGGGTACCATATCCAGCTGTGGGGCCCCCAATGTAAGAAGGACATGGACCTGTTGGAACAGGTCCAGAGAAGAGACACAAAGCTAATCAGAGGACTGGGGCACCTCTCCTATGAGGAGAGGCTGAGCGAGTTGGGGCTGTTCAGCCTGGAGAAGAGAAGGTTCTGGGGAGACCTTATAGCAGCCTTCCAGTATTTGAAAGGAGCCGGCAAGAAAGCTGGAGAGGGACTTTTTACAAGGGCATGTAGTGATAGGATGAGAGGTAACAGTTTAAAACTGGAAGAGTTAGATATTTAATTTAGTTTAGATATTAGGAAGAAATTCATTATGCGGAGGGTGGTGAGGCACAGGCACAGGTTGCCCAGGGGAGTTGTGGCTGCCCCATCCCTGGAGGTGTTCAAGGCCAGGTTGGATGGGGCTTTGAGCAACCTGGTCTAGTGGAAAGTGTCCCTGCCTGTGGCAGAGGGGTTGGAACTCTACGATCTTTAAGGTCTCTTCCAACTCTAACCATTCTATGATTCTATGATTATTGATCATAAGCAACACAACATTTTTTTTTCACAGTGGGAGAGTAACCACATGATAATGGTATGTGTTCTTTTCCTGCAAGTGAGCCATACAAGCCAGAAATCATTGGCGACTGTGCAGGTGAAGGCACCAGATGGTTGTAATGACTGTAATGAGTGATACAAGGAATAAGCTTCCTTAAGCAATTGGCACAACACTTGCTGTCTGAAGGAATACTGCTGTTTGACATGTCTATTAATAGGCTCTGACATTTTAATGCTAACTTGCATATCCATCTTAATACATGTTGTTTTCCTCTTTCCTTGTGTCCAAATAGCAATTAATTTCCAGTCTACCATTGACAACAATGCACTGAGACAAAGTTCAAGCAGTGTTTTATAAACACTCAGAAATGTTGAGTCATTTACAGAAGTAGAACTGTTAGTTCTTGACATTGATTTATACCTGCTTCATGTGCAACCTGTAATTTTTTCATTAAAAAGTGAGCCTTACTGGTTGCATGCCATTTTCTCTTCGACTTTTGGTTTGCTACTCTGTGCAAACTGGTTTGCCGTGAATATATCACACAGGGTTTTCAAATATTGAGTTAATTTTGGTCTGGATTGGGAAGAGCAAAAGGGGAGGGAGTAAGAAAAGAAAAAGAAAACGCAAATAATGTTTCCAGGTCACTGCCTGAGGATAATTTTGGTGTATGAAGCAACTTCATTTTCCAGATTCTTATATCCTTTGGATATGCTTTCCATACCTGAACTGCATTAGGTGATACAATTAACATCGGTCAAAGGTACTTTCTTCCATACATGTGGAACAAACATTTCTCCCACCTAGCTCTTGGCGTTGATAAGGACACACGTAAGTTGTTTTGTCAGAAGTCCTAGTGTCTTCTAATCATAGAAAACATCCATACTTCTTTTCCTTCCTCTCTAATCTCCTTAGTAGCCTTTTATTGAAAATTTTCTAGTTATGAAAGTTGAACCAGCATGAACATGTTGTATGACCTGAATAACAGACAGTTCTTCAATTCAGTCTCTCAGCTGCCAATGACCAGAGCCAATTTTCCTTATCTATGCTTTTCTAAAGAAACAAAACAAGCTTTCTCCTTGCATTTTTAATGATATCTTAAACAAAACAAATTTTAAAAACTCAGCTGTTAAAATGCTGTGCTAGAGCTCAGTTTTGCTGCCATGAGGAGTTTAATTATTAGTTTGAATGGAAGCAGACTAGGAACATGTCTGGAAACAGTAGAATAACTCACATTAACATCTCCATAGAATGGCAGTTTAGTTCTGGTTGAAAAGCCTGAGTTCTCAATGGAGTCATTTTGAAAGAGTTAAGGTAAGTCAGATAGTATGTACCACAGGAGATTCCCCACCCACTGGTCTCTTCTGAACCTTTTGATCTGAGTCCTGGTAGCTGGCCATTACGGGAATAGGGTGCAGTCCCCCAAATCTAAGCTAGCAAAAGAACTGTTAGGAAGGCATCTAGCACAGAAGAGATATGCAGAATGATTAGGTATATCTCCATTTATTTAATCAAAAGGAAATAGTTTGTGAGAGTTGGAAGGCATGTGATCTTATTCCTCAGCAGTGATTCCGTAACAGTTGTGTAAGGTTTTGCATTCTCAACTATAAGCATTACTAAGCCCTATTTTCAGTGATATGTTGAGAAATCAATTTAAACTTAACTGGGGTTTTGTTTAGCAGTAATAGATGGAAGTTTACTACTGAAAAACAGCATTTATGTTTATGCACAATTGCTCTTGTCACTTGAGGATTTATCAGTCAATTAAACAGAATTACTGAGACAAACCACCATACTCACTTACAGCTGACCTCAATAAAACATCATTTGCACTCTTTGTTTGAGGAGGACAAGGTAACAACAGATGAAAACCAAATCAAATGCATATGGTTCTTGGAATCAAGGACTGTTTCTCTCACCTGAGTTCTACATGAGTCTACCAATAGCTCCTCCACAAATGCCATTCATTGGCTTGTTATTTAAATACTTTACACTGTATTAGACAAACAGGATTTAATTGGGAAATATATGGAAGGGTTTGGTCAGTACACTCAGCAAGAGTTTTAGAAGCATTCTCTCTTAAAGAACCTGTAACACCATGAAAGCCTTGTGTGATCTGTCCTGAGTCACGGTTAAGTTTGTGCTGTTGAGAAAAATTCATCACTTCAGGCTGAATATTGTGTGAAAACATTTAATTTTTATGATACCACTGACTCTGAAAGTGATACAAATACTCACTTTGCTGTCATAAGCCAAGGCTTTTTTTGTTGTTCTGTTAAAAGGTTGGTTTTTGTCAGTTGGTGAATGCTCTGACCAGTTTCAGGCTTTGACTAATATGGTGTTGGGTCAGTTATTCCAACAACCCTTAAGGAATTTTGTCTCTATATGGTAGGTTAATAAGAACAGCACTCAGCTGTCTTCCAGAATGACTTCCTTCCAAAGTGATGCAGGTGTGGAAAAAAAGTGCAGGGAATACACGTGTACGCTATGAATTAAATTAAATATCTGTGTGCAAGAAGGAGCATAATTTATTTCTTAAAAACTGTTTACATAGGAAGAAGTCAGAAGACACTTAAATTGGAAGAAGTCACATGGGAACCTTAGTCAGTTCTGTCCCTTATGTGTTTAAGATGAGCCTGAAGTTCTAGTGACAGGACTTATATATTAGTGCAGAATGTGGACATGGATCCTCCCAGGAGTCTAGAGTTATTTGCTTAAGCACCTAATATATTTAGAGAAGAAGGATACCCCTGGCACCAAACACTACAACACAGTATGTAATTTTAGCAAGAACATTCCTTAGGGTGTGACTGGAGGATTCTTCTTCCCTGTACTATGCCCCTCTGTAGCATTTATCAACTTCCAAATCTCTGTGAGTGTGTCATATGGCTAATGATGTTTTAAATGCAGTTTCTGGCATTTAGCACAATAAAGTGAGAGTGTCATTACACTAACAATTTGCAAGAGGATTATCCCTAAGGCTCAAAACCTTGAAGTATTCGAATAAAATAGCAAACTTCAAACAATGATAAATGTGCACGGAAGTTTGACAAGGAGACAGTCAGATGCCAATAAAATTGAGCAGGGAAGCACATTCCTAATGAAACATTGTAAGATGGAGTGTAAGCTGCCTACCTCTAGGGAAAGGTTGTAATGCTGAAGTATAGATTAATATGGTGCAGAGAAAGAAAAAGAATAGGAACAACAATTAATGGAATGCAGTATAAGCTTGGTGTCTGAGTTTTGATCAACTTGAAAGGCAATTACTTATTCTTGAGCATGTGAAATCGCCTGCAGCATTGTGTGGGAATGTTCCCAGAAGTGCGTTGTTGTTCTGAACAGTGCTGTCCAGGCGTGTTTCATTGACACCATTTCTCTCATAGAAATGTATTAAATTTGGTCACATTTACATGAGCTTCTCAGCTTCGGGGTGGACTTCCTGATTGCTCGCATGAGCTTGCTGGATAACCCCTCCTGGGTAAGTGCTGAAACTACCACGGAGGAACATCGTTTTCTCTATGATAGGATGAATTATTTATTATCAGAGAATGTGTTGGATCCAACAGAAGAGTTTGAGATTTTTGCTCAGTTCTGGAGGTATTTGCTGAAGGTATGAGACCATATTGAAATGGCTGTTACTTAATCACTTTGACAGCCCTCTTTCTTAGGCACGAAAAAAGACCCTGCACAAACCACGCAAAACACCAGATATCTCAACGGACTTTTTTTCCTCAAATAGGTTTGTATGAGAGATCTTCATTACCAAACTGACAGAAAGATAAAAATCATAATGGAAAGAAGAGGAAATGGAAATCCTTTTTCAAATGTGGAAGATAAAGACCTTTCTTTCCTATTTAATTCTGGACAGAGAACAGACAACCTAGGATTATTAGAAGCTAAGGTCTGGAACAATCTCTTGGCCCTTGGAGAGCTGAGTTCAAGACTTTTCTTTGTTACTAGTTTTGGCTGGAGTCTTTCTGCACTTGTGCACTCTTAATCATCGAATGTAAATTTGGCAGAGAGAACTACCAAAAGACTTTTGGATGCTTTGGAGAATAATGTGAAGTGGAGGTAAAAACAATTTTTTTCTGTCTGAATAACAAAATAAAGAAGAGCAAGAGCAAGACTTTGCCTTGAAAGCTTATTGAGCTTAACTGTAAGCAGGTTAATATCCCTGTTAAATTCAACATGATGATCTTGGGCTTGCGGGTTCCAACATGTTTAAATGATACTTGATATCAAGATCTCTCCATCTTTTCTGTGTAATAATAAAATTTTGTCTTTGCAGATGTCTTGTGGAAACAGAAAGACATCATGGACAGTTTTTAATATCTTTTTCTCTATTTCATCTTTCTCTGTCTGTTGTGACTTTCTCCAGTGGGATGAACAGCAGCTGAAGATCTAACCTTGGATCAGCCAAACAGAAAAAGATGGCCTCTTTTTTGATAATTTCTGAATTTTGGTTTTCCAAACACTTGCAGTCTCTGTCACTTGTCCTTCTTAGTGACTCTGTACAGCTTCTACATTTTAGCCACTGTTTTTCAGATTAGAGCTGCCTATATTTCTGTAAAATACATATCCCATACTAAAGTGTGTCTATAAAGGTAAAGACTGCATGCAGTGTTCATGCCCTGTGTCAGGACGTTCAATACAGACCAGGTGTCTGAGGAACCAGAGGTGTGGGTTCTCCACTACCAGTTGTTCAGAAATACTGCCATCTGCGAGCACTGGGTTCTTCTTATAAAAACTTAAAATACCCAAACTGTTGGAAGTTGTCTTTAAAAATAAACTTGGATACTTGAATTTGGGTTATGAGACAACTATAGGAAAGGGCTTTGCTTCCAAAGAGTCTTGCAATAGTACCAAAAACTGAGGAGAGGTTTTCTGAAGTACAGCATAACATCCAATGTATAAAACCCAGTTTTAGCTGGAGGATGAAAGAAGAGATAAGGAAGGGGGAGAAATGGATAGATTACTGTCCAGACTTAATCCGGGCAGGAGTACAGTATTGAAGGCATAGAACATAATCAGCTGATTATTGATAATGATTTTTTTTTTATTTCTGTATATCTTCCCACTATTTAATATTGAAATATTTGGTCATAGTCCACCACATCTGTCACGTATGAATTCACCAAACGATTCAGAGCCTTTTGCCCACAGGGCTTCAGCTGTTGAGACTTAGTCTATGAAATATCTGTATCTCTGCAAATGTACTGCACCAAAGAAATTCCATCTTTTGACCATTCCTTTCCAACAAATGGAGTATCAAGCAAAAACACTCCCATTGCAGTGAAATCTGAATGGCTTTTTTTTTTTTCTTTTAACAGAGTTGTAGAGTGTTACATAAGAACCACAATTGCATTAAAGGAACATATAATCTGCAAGGCTGTAAAACTCATAAGCAGTGTGGACCTGAGGAATGATTGTAAGAAAAAGAGCTATGGCTGTGGTAAACATAGTTAATGGAGTGCACTGCATAAAAATCAACTTCTGCATAAAAATCAATCCAGTGTATTAATGTTGTGATTGAAATTCTTCAGCTTGTTTGTTTCTCTTATGAATGCTTTCTCTATCCATTATAAAAATGAAGAAGGAGTTTTTTAGAAAAAAAAACAAATAGGAAAGGAAGAGCTGTCCTAGGTGGGAATCTGTGCTGAGATCTGTTAAATGCTTCTAGGTGCTAAACCTGGTACAGATCTTGTCCTGGTATTCAAAAGGCCTAACCCATGCTGGGTTGAGCTCTTGTATGATAACAAATCTGGCTGGAAAACAAAGTGAACTAATTTTTTTTTTTTTTCTAGGAGTCTGCATAAATGTTTTCCATAAGAATAAGAAATATTCATCTTCTCTCATCAAGACTCTGTGGATCCAAACTTTCCTTTATGAGACACCTAAGACACTTGTTGTTATATTAGGAATGAAGTAAGCATATTTGGAGGTTCACTTTAATTTGGAAAACAGTT
>NW_009648063.1:639169-641073 GCF_000708025.1 Charadrius vociferus
CTTTTCTCCTTTTGGTCTATATTTTCTTCTTCTCTTTTTAGTCTATATTTTCTTGTTCTGCTTCATGTCAGACATGGATTAAAACATACCCCTTTTCTCTTGTCAGGTTTTGTTTGTATTCAGAAAGTCTTCTAAAATGTCTCTCCTCAGACTTTTTTTTATAAATGAAAAAAGTCCATTGTATTCCTTTTTGCCTTTCAGATTTCTGACTGATAAGCTTTTATTTGAGCACTTTTAATCAACTGCTAAACCGCCTCCTTTTTATACTTGGCAAATTGGTATCTAGGTTCATCAGATTTCATAAATGTGAAAAGTTTCCTCCAACCTGTTTTCTGCTCCATGGCTTTTACTTGATTGTGAAATACATAACTTTTTTTTTGTTGTTTGTATATGTATGTCTTTCAGTTGAAACTTTCCTGTGTGCCCTACTGCTAGCATGTGAGATGTCCTTGCAACGTAGGAAAACAAACTTTTATCTCTTTGATTTGCACACAGCTATGTCACTGCTTTCACCTTTTCATCTCAGATGCTTAGATATTTTTCCTCCAATGTCTGTGATACCAGTATTCCTTAAGGTAATGCTGGGTATGGTGGGTATATAGCACCCAAACTGCTCCTCATCTTCTGGGAAGTAACCACTGGTCCTGAATCCATCCTTTCCTGTTTATTTCTATAGCTATGGCAAAGGGAGTCCCTGCCAATATTTTAGGTAACTTGGCCTAACCACAGCACCATGAAGAGTAGGAGCTGAAGAAATAAATGTACATTTGGTAACCAGTCTCCCTGCCAATATATCAAACTTGGGCATATTACTGGTTTTAAAAGGTTAAATTATTGTAATTTTGTCAGTTATGAATGGAGGCTGGCACTTGCAAGTCCAGAGCATCACTAGAAAGGCAGTAGTGGAAGAGTACTGGAGCCGATTTGCAAATGATCTGTGTAGCTGCTGGCTAACAGTGCAGCTCACATTGCTCCACTTTCTATAATGGTAGCACAGTTGAATCATCTGCGTATCCTGTGGTAAGCAGTTAGTACAGTTGATTTTAAAAAGCAAGAGTTTTTTCACTTTTGTTTGCTTTCTTTCAGCCAATATGTGGTTGTTTCACACAGTAATGTCTTTTAGTTTTAATTAAAGAAACATTTTTCCAAACCTACATAAAGATTGACTGTAAATTACGGAAGGTAGACAAAAAGAATTAGAACATGTAATTCAACTCCCCAAAGAAGAGGTATTCTTCAGACTGAGTCTGAATGCCAGTCTTCTGATCAGTTTAAAAAAAAATAATCCTGTTCTTTAAGTGACACAATTTAAGTGACACATCCTAGCAAACCAATTCCTGGTGAACAAGTAAAAAGTCACTGAATTTTGCATACGTTTCTTAGATTCATTGGCCACAGAATGGGAAAGAGAATCTTATTCATGTTCTTCCTTCTTACAGGTGTGGTCTTAAGCTAGTAAAGGAACACCTAGACTCCAAGCTTCACTCTGAAGTAAGTAAAAATATTTGCATAGGAGGTAGAACACGTTCAACCAAAACGAATCTTACTTGCAACACCAATAAACTCATTTGCAGAGTATCCATGCTTTTGAGTCAAGTGGATTGAAAACATGGGTTTTGAAACCTGCTCACCAACACTTAGGTGGCCACCTTAGTCTCTGGACTTTAGAGTGTAGGAGGAGAGAATATGAAGACCATTATACTCAAAGCAAAACAAGAAAGCTAAAAATAATGATAACTGTCCTGAAAACACACACTTGTTGTGGCATGAAGAAAAATATTAACTTGATGTCAAATGGTTCTTTACTGAACTTCAAAACAAGAAGGGTGTGTGGACTTCATTTGGCATGCAACTTTTTCTGCCTCTTACTCTGCTTATTTGGGCTTATTTTGTTTTGCTGCTGA
>NW_009648063.1:641083-642219 GCF_000708025.1 Charadrius vociferus
CTGAACCAAGCAACAAATTATTTGCCCATTACTAGTCCATTGTTCCTCTTAGCACTTGGCAGTCCTTGACCACAAATAAGGAGGTTTCCCTCTGTGGGGGCAGAGACACAAATTATTTCTCAAGAAAAGGATCAATCCACTGAAGCCTCAGGTGAAATCAGCCACCTCAAGGCAATGGCTGTAGAGGAATTTCTCTTCCTTTGCAACTGGAGCATCTTTGACTCTCTGATGATCCTCTATGGGAGCAGTAGTATCTGTTGTGCACTGAGATTGACTTCTGAGTGAAGGTCTGCCATCTGTGGACACTATTACAGGTTTTACTAGTGCTGTTCATCCCTGACTTTTCTAAAATCTCTCTTTGTACATTCCCTAGCCTTGATTGAATATCTATATGAACTGTGTTCACGTGATGTTTGGTCCTGTACAAATTGTATTAAACCTTAAAATATGATACACTTGTTTGAAACTTTATGAGATGAAAGATGCTGATGAAATAGTTGTTTGCCTGTGAGCTCTGCTGGTCTGGAAGGATAATATACTATACTTAATGTAGCTTTCCTTGCTTACTTTTGTAACAATTTCTTGAGTTTTATTATTATACAAAAGTGGGTTTGGGATCAGACAAGATCCCGTTTAATGCCAAATGAGTTCTTGAAGAAACTAAAGCTCAGGTTTTTTCCTTGCTCTGGAATCAATTCCCCCAGCTTTCTCCCGACAGCATGTCAGTCTCCTGACACCTGCTCAGTTCGGCTCATGTCATTGTAGTTTTTTTACTTTTGTCTTCAAAGTTTAGAAAGGTTTTCACTATACATATGACTGGAAAAATATATATTAGAAAATAAAATTATGTCAGAATTAGATGGGAATGGCTTATACTTTTTCCTTCTTTTATCCCAGGACATAAATTAAAATAAATAGATGAAAACACAAGCTATCTCTCTTTTTTTTTTTTTTTTTCTGTTCCGCCCCTCAAATGATATATGGGGAAATGACATATGGCTGAAAGACTTCCCAATGCAGGATAAAATAATTGAAGTATCTGTGTTCACTAGAGAAATATGTTCATTTTACTGTCTGCTTTGAATAAAAGCATGTGGATGCATTTTACAGATTTGGGCCTGCTCATTTTGGCATAA
>NW_009648063.1:642261-647710 GCF_000708025.1 Charadrius vociferus
CTGAGAGGAGCTGTTTGCAGCATGCTTGAGTACCTGCTTGATGCCATATCACATTATCAGAACCAGTACATACTACAGCAGCAGATGGTCCAGACATGGCCTGAAACATCAGCTGATGGCATCACTACCCTACTTGCCGACCCAATACTTTAAGCCCCTACTTTCAAATCCTTAATTGCTTGCTCTTTGGCTGCTTAAACTTTCTCTTTCTTTTTCTTGCTTTAGCAACAAGCAAAATCAATAAGTATTTTTGCTACCATAATGTATTTGCCTCAGTTACATTTAATGGTATACATTAAATTTCATTTTGCGGCTCTTTGCCTATTTGGCATATTATCCTTGCCTATTTAAATGCTCTTAAAAATCTATTTATTGACAAAGCAAAAAATAAAAGAAGCTTTCAGTCTGACACTAGACACATGAATCTCTACAGCTACAGAATATTACACTCCTAATTGCTCTACCTGGATCCATCCGGATGCAGACAGAAGGATTTC
Source organism: Charadrius vociferus (assembly GCF_000708025.1). NCBI lineage: Eukaryota > Metazoa > Chordata > Aves > Charadriiformes > Charadriidae > Charadrius > Charadrius vociferus. The sequence continues at coordinate 642,759 of NW_009648063.1, forward strand.
TTCCCACTAAGATGCTAGAGATGTTGCTCACTTCTTCAGCTTTGCACAGATTTTCCTTGGGTCCCTGGGTAATATTTTTGTGTTATAGGAACAGTGCTGGAACTTTTGCTGAAAGCACCAGTGTTTTGTCATTTTACAGTAAAGTACAGGCAGGCATGGGGCTAAAACTGTCACGCTGTCTCCTGACTACACTTCTTAGGTCTGCCAAAATTGCCATTCTCCCTCAAGTGAGATGAGCTAGAGGAAATGTGCCAGGGACGTTCAAGGGCCCAGGCACCTCAAGCACAAGAAATTCTTATCATCTATGACCATTTAGGCTGCACTTCATCTCTTCCAAGGGGAAACAGCGTTTGTTGCCTGAGTATCTCTAGTGAGGACTAAATTTCATGGTGAAATGTTCCAGTGAGGGCCGTGGCAAAAGAATAAAATTGGGATTAAGGGAAGAACTTTCAGTATTAATTACATCTCATTCTGACTACTGTCACTTGCTTAATGTAGTTCAGATACGGTTTTGGAGTACTACTTGTGGGCTTTAAATGGTATGGAGTTTCTGCCATGCATTATTTTGTGCTTTGTCTGTTACGGGTTGGAATTGAGCAACAAATTGTAAAAGGAAGGGCTAATGGATGCAGACTATCGACATCAGTTTGGAAGACTTGTTTGAAAGACACGATATATAGCCACTGAATTTTATTTCATTAAAATATGGGTCAGACTTCCCTTCTGGGGAGAGCTGTCCCAGCTGTGTCCCATCCTGACTCCTTGCACCACCTTCAGCCTACTCACTGGTGGGGCAAGGTGCGAAAGAGAGAAGTCCTTGATGCTGTGTAAACGCTGCTCAGCAATAGCTAAAACATTGGTTTGTTATAAACAGTGCTTTTGTAAAAAATCCGAAACATAGAATCATATGAGCAACTATGAAGGAAATTAACTTTACCACTGTCAAAATCAGTACAAAGCCATTTTAAACCTGGACAAGAGCCATTACAGATGAGGAGAAAATTGTTTTGCACTCAGTGCCATTATTCAAATCATTTGTAAGTGCTTTTTACTCTGCTTATAAAACACACATTCATTTTGCAAATTAAGTTTACCAATTATTTTCCAAACTAAGGAATTACTTCAAATACAAAAAATGCTATATGTGGAGTTATTTTTGTAAACCCAAAAAAGTGTTGTGTGAAAGCTATACTGAGCAGCTCCTGGCCTATTTCACCTTCAGAAGAGAAACAACATCCAGAGAAGGAAACAGCAACATGATCAGTTCCAGATCAAAGTCTTCTGAAGCTGCCCAAATCTGTTCCCATAGGACAGATGAAGACTTGCCAGAGACTGCCAAGTGCAGATGCTGATTAGATTTCTGCTGCACTGAGGTTTCCTGCTACTGCTGCTCTGGGGGAAGGCACTATGTGTTTCACAAGTGATTCCATTAGCCTGGGAGTACAAATCTGAGTGTAAAAACCCCAATAACAGCCACATTTTTGTTGTGTTCCCTTCAGTCTAAGAATGCTCTTTCTGTTTCATTTCTAAGTTCTTCTCTTCTGGATCCACCAAGCTGTTTTCTTATCCTGAGATAGTCTGGGTTTTCTATTAGCAAGCAGCAAGAGCCGGTATTCCTTGTCACAGGCTGTGGGCCTGTGTGTTTATGTGGCACACAAGCTTTAAGAGGTTTATATAAGAAGAAAGTTTATAATTTAATAAAGGTATTGGAGTATGAGTTTCTGAAGACACAACATGGAACTGTTGACCTAAATTGATCGCTCAAGCAAGCAGAGCAAGATTTGCCTTGTAAAGACATGTGCGAACACATGATATAAAGGGACAGACAAACTCTGCAGGGCTCCTGGGGTTCAGGCGTGCTCTCTTGCATCCTTCTGCTTGCTGGAAGACCTTCTTGCCTATCAATGGAAGATATATTTCCCTCTTCCTGTTCAGGAGTAACAGCTTGTGTGTCTGGATCTTGCAGCTCATGCCAAGAGAGGTACTGGGGATCTGAATATTTCATAGACTCAAACCCTCGCCTCATATGTTTGGTACGTCCTTCAGTAAAGAATATCTTCTTATCTAGGGAACCTGAAAACATTAAAGACCTAAGCCAAAGTAAAGGAAAACAATAAAATGAAGTCATCTATTGTCAATATTCAGGATAGAGAAACTGCAAATATTTGCAAAAGGCAAAGGTGAAGAAAGGAAAAAACAAAACAGGGTTTACTCTGTTAAAGGTAGGAATAAAGGTCTGCCTCCTTATGCATCCAACTGCTAGCCAGGCATTAACCTGCCAGGGATTTTACTTCTCTGCATACTATAGGTGTCTGGCTACAGCCAAAGGAAAAAATAAATGGTTGGTGGGGAATCTTATGTCTATAATTTGTCTCTGCTTTAAAATCCTCTTCAGGCACAAGACAGCTTAAATCTTTTCTGAATACAAAAGAAAGATATACATTGCTGGTAGCAAGATTCAACTCTTTCCTGAATAAAAAAGAAAGGAGAACATTTTAGGGCGAGAGATTTTGGCCATTACTCTTCTACAAAATAAATGGTATTTTACTTTCCTGGAAATGTCTCTTCTAGATGTGATGTCACACTGGGTACTTGATCAGCCAAATAACAGCTCCTGTCTCCTGATGAATATAGTCACACTTTATGGAAAACATTTCTTTATTTTAGTCCCATACTTTTTTACTCTTGTAGGAGCGGAAGGGGAAAGAATGAAAGAATGAAACTAAGACAGAGGGAAGGATGTAAGAGAATGTCATTAAGCTTCAGATGGCCAGAACGAGGTGGCTATGCCTCAGGCAGAACAGACTTCGCAGGGGGAATTTAATTTTTTGTCAGGTAACATAAACATTTAATTACTGATTCAGGCACTGAGAAGCAAAGGCAAACATTTAAACGCTCCTCCCCCTTTTCCAGTCTCAGTTTTACCCCAGACACCCTCATCCCCCATGCCTGGACCCCATGCCTGGTCCCCACTCCCATCATCTTCCCTGAAGATTATACTCAGTCTTTTAGCTTAAATTGAAGGAAAGAAGGGTATAACTCTTCTCAGGGTTTTTTAGTGTGCAGAAATAAATGGGTGAGAAAGAGCACAAGCCATTTCCTCTGAACTTCTGCTGTTTATGGCAACAAATACAGGCTCTAGGGTTATTTGGTAAAACACTGCACTCCAGTAAGCAAAGAAATTCAGATGTCTGAAGCACACTCAGCACTCCCTGGCATTAGCTGAGGCTTACTATGTGCTTCTGTAAGGCTAGCACAGTGATTGTTAAGATCAGATCAAACAAATTATTTAGGAATTGGACAAATTTCTTAGCGTTAACCCATCGTTCTTCTATGACAAAACAGTTTTGATGACAGTATGTGAAAGACCTTTTTCTTCTTTTCCTTTTCCTTTTCCTTTTCCTTTTCCTTTTCCTTTTCCTTTTCCTTTTCCTTTTCCTTTTCCTTTTCCTTTTCCTTTTCCTTTTCCTTTTCCTCCTCTTTTTCTTTTTCTACTTCTTTTTCTTTTTCTTCTCATCTTTTTTTTTTTTTAGGTGACAACACAGTAAATGATGGAAATTGCAATAAAGTGTATCTATTTCAGGCAAACTAGTATGCAAGGTTGTTGTCTCATTCTAAGATTTAGATCTTAATTGTATTTGTGCTATACAAGCAATTTGATCTTCTATTACAAGGAAGGAGCATAAAACATCTTAGCCTGATAAAGCAGTGGTCTTTGGTTGCTGTGTTCTTACTATGGCTTACAAATGCTCAGCTTTCTGCAACGTGGTCAATCTGATTTTAGTTATGAACCTAGTGGAGAGCAATAACCTTCCTTACATAAAAAGTGAAAACGGGAAAGTGCTTGCTTAGGCAATCTGATGTTTTTGTAGTAAATCTTTGTCTAAACATGAAAGAACAAGGAAAAAGACCATTTGAAAGAGCTAGGAAAAAAATGGATGAACCCTGGAGCTAAATTCCCTTCCTCTGGTCTGAAATCAATACAACAATCTTCAGACAATGTTCAAACTTGAAATCACTGGCATTTTGGATAGTTTAACTTCTTTTAATCTGTTCAATTTATTAGCATCAATACCTTGAACTTTAAACAGTTATTCCAAACCCCCGTTTAGACTGGTTTACTGCTTTTTGTTTTTGTAACTAATAGTTTGTATACTAGAGAGTTTGTCTCTTCTGTTCTACTCAGTTATTTTCTCTGTTATAGTAATACATGTCTTTGTGAGCATTGTCCCTTTTGAAAGCTTTGTTTTTGTGTTACTTGTTATGTGAACCAACCCTGTGTTTCACTGGGAATCCAGCACAGACAAGTGTGTGTCTGTCTGTGTGGGTCTTGCTACAGAATTGCAGCTAAGAGGGTGTGTTTAAACCTGCCTTGTGGAATATTTGATTTCCAAACACATCTTCTTCCAAAATGTCTGAAAACTGAAGGGTTTACACCACCATCACGGTTCTAATATATACAATCTAAACATAAAACCGCCTTGTGTGCACAGCCTTATTAACCTGTTTATAATGAAACAACATTTTCCTTTAGAACCGAAATCACCACTAACTGCAGTACAAATATTATTACTCACTTGATGCCTCTTCAGGGAAAGCATAAAATATCTCCATTACAAAATATATTAGTTCCACTGTACTTATCCAAAAAATATTACAGTCATACTAACAGAAGATTGTCTTAGTGATCAATTTCACATTTATTTGGTGTTCGTGTTGTTTGAAATGATTTCTTCACATGCCATGTATTCTTGATTTTCTAAAGCTTTCTCCTTTATTTCTTTCTACTTAAATAATTTTTGTTGTTCCTTTCATTGTCATGGGAAGTCTTGTGTCCACTGCCCTTTGGACTTGCTAAGACAAACGAGCATATTTCCGTATTAGGCTGACCCAGTGATATAACTGTTATTGTCTTCCTTTTCTCTTAAAACACCTTCCTACATGTTCCCTAC
>NW_009648063.1:647779-659625 GCF_000708025.1 Charadrius vociferus
TCCCTACACAAGTCTAAATACTAGACTTAAATATTAGAAGGGTTATACTGACCAAAAAAAAACCAATATCTGCAGTAACTTTTATTACGAAAAAGCTGTAAAAAAAAAAAAAAAAGAAAAGAAAAAAACATCAATATAGTCACCCCCCTGGTTAATAGAATGGCATGGAAAGTTTTGCCCATATGTTTAAAAAAAAGAAAAAAAAGATATTTCCCTGTCTTGCTAAAGGGTGAAAAATTGCTACAGTTTTTTGGGTTTGTCCTTTTTCCTCTGCACAGATTTCCTCCTCTTCATTGCAAATAAAGACAGCTCCATGAGCAAACAGTTTGGTAGTTTCAGCATGCATTTTACACTTCCAGGAACTTCTCTCCCATCAGTATCCAAAATGCAGAACAAACAGGTAGCTTGAAGGAAGGTGAATAATAACAAGGGCAATTTGGCTTTTGCTTGTATTTCAGGGTTATGCCCTCACACTGCTGGTAGGACTCTTGAGAGATCTGAACCTGACTGAGTAACAAGCAAGCAGGAGGAGCTGCAGCTGAATACAGTGAACTGCTAAGAACACCACCATGTGCTCCTTCAACACTGTCATCTTTGAAGGTAGCTCTCCTCCCCACCTGGAACACTAGATGGCAGATGATTCCCTTGAGTCTCTGGAGCATATGTGTTGTGTTTCTTGACTACATGCAGGTCTTCAACCAGTGCAAGGTCAGGAAGGCTCCTTGTTCCCTTGTTAAATGAAGAAAGACCACTTCCCCTTACTTTATGAATTTTCAGCTTGCTGTTAGCCACAGTCAAAACATGAAACGTATTTTGTATACATAAAAAAATCTTAAAATGTGACACTGCAATAAGTATAAAGTTGTCTGTCAGATTTGTAGTTAGGTTATGATAGCTATGAAAATAAGAACCTGAATATATTTTACCCATTTGAGTGAAAACTGAGCATTGATATGATTATGTGATGTTCCAGGTAAACCAGTTCAGGGTCTGCACCAGGAAAACTTGGCATAAGTGGTGTGGAGATCAGGAAACATGGTTTATTATCACTAGAAGAACTGAGATAGAATCATAGAATCATAGAATGGTTTGGGTTAGAAGGGGCCTTTGAAGATCATCTAGTCCAACTCCAGGAACATCTTTCACTAGATCAGGTTTCCGAAAGTCCCATGCAACTTGACTTTGAACACTTCCAATGATGAGCAGCCACAACTTCTCTGGCCAACCTGTTCACATGTCTCACCAGGCTCATTGTAAAAATTTTCTTCCTTGTGTCCAATCTAAATCTACCCTCTTCCAGTTTTAAACTGTTGCCCCTTGCCCTGTCACTACAAGCACTGGTAAAAAGTCTCTCTCCATCTTTCTCATAAGCCTCCTTAATGTATTTAAAAGTCATAGTAAGGTCTGCCTGCAGCCTTCTCTTCTCCAGGCTGAAGAACCCCAAAATCTCTCAGCCTGTCCTCATAGCAGAGGTGCTTCAGCACTGTGATCATTTTCATGGTCTCCTCTGGACCCACTCCCACAGGTCCATGTCTTTCTTGTATTGAGGATCCCAGATCTGGATGCTCCAGGTGGGGTCTCCTAAGAGCAGAGTAGAGGGGCAGGATCATCTCCCTTGACCCGCTGAACACCCTTTTCATAACGACCAAGGATGCAGAAAGGCTGTAAGAGATTCAGATATGGGAGAATCCTTTGCAGGTCTGCTGGTCTGCTGCGGAATCAGAGTTCTTTTATATGTGTAAGTTGATTATCCATTTTAAAAAATAATTTCTTGTATTTTCAAAACTGTAATTTTATACAAAGTCATATGAGTATTTTTTATATATTATTTTATATGGGTATTTATAGAACCTTTTTTTCTATGAAAGTAGAGAAGTTGAGTAATAGAGAAGTTCACAGGATTCTTCTTATATGATCACGTTTGATAGCATAATTTAAATGGAAAGAGGTGTTGAAAGGTTATTTTTTAAATGTAGCTGCGCAAATGGGCTTTAAGAATGGGCTAATTCCTAAGTCCAAATACATATATTAAGTCGTATTCTTTCAGCTAACTCAGTGGAAAAGAACTTGGCTGATGAAAACTCTTTATGGCTGAAAAGCAGGGCCTCAGAAAGCCAGAGCTATTTTTTCCATTCAGGATCCATATTCTATCCTTCCAATTAGGATATGTGATGGTTCCTTCTTGTCTTCCTTGGGGTGGAGTGGACCCATTTTCAGGCACAATAAGTAGGTGTTTTGATACATAAACATCAGATTGGCTGGGATGTTCAGGATCCTAGGTCCTGTTCTGCGGTCCTGCAGTATCCGTGGAAAGACTTGGATCCCATCCTAATACAAGTCTTACGGTTTCCTTTTACCTCCGGTGTGCCAGTTGTCCTTCAGTGTGAAGAGACCTGAGAAATACTGCTCTTAACTTTTGTGTAATTCTGATGTTGAGCCGGTTCACAGTCTTAGGTTAATACCTCCATGGCCTTCCTCAAAGTACCTTCCTCCAGTTTCAGCCCTCTCACAGTCATCTTGATTGTGTGAGGATATGCATCTTTCTCCCTTAAGGTTTGGGTTTACATTTCAACCCCCTGCCACTTAGTATGGTCTTAGAAAGTCTGTTTATAGTTTAATGCCTGAAATTCTCTTCTACTAGATTCAACAATAGTGTTTGTAACACCTTAACAGAAGCAAGATGAGGTTTGTTTTAAAAGGAAAACATTATAACAAATACAGCCCACCAAAAAAGTTATCAGGGGAAACAGCTTGGAGTCTTGTGCAGCTAACATGACACTTTCTTGTTGCACCCATCATATTTTACGTTCCACCCTGCTCTTTCACAAACACATCAAGAGAGGTATGTTATCTCCATGATGAGCAGAGGCCTCTTTGGCTTCATTTACTGGCTGGAGGAATCATGTGAGCAATTCCTGGTCATCAGAGGACTTCAAGAAGATAGGCTGTCTTTTCCACAAAATTTTCATTGCTTAGCACTTTTTAATATCATAATCTCCTAAATTCCAAGACATTCTCAGGCTTTCCACTGTCCTGGGAAGAAAGTGCATGGTGATTTACACTAGCTACTGCTAGTGTATCCCTGCTGGTGAACTGTTCCTCCAGGCCATTGTGGCTCTGTAGGATGGCTTGTGAGAGTATACTGGGAGAGTAGTTTTGATGGCATCAGGTCAAAACTCCTATTTTCCATCCCTACCATGAAGTAATCTCCAGGATTTTTAGTATTTTCTGCCCCTGAGGGAAGCAATCTCTGTTTAAATCTGTGTAGAGTAACTGGCTTTGTTTCTGAAAGAGCAAGAGAAGAAATATTGTGGAGAATGTGAACATATGACAAACGTTTGAATGTGACAGGTTGGTTTTTTTTTCATGAGAGTTAAAGTTCTGCAGGATTCACTAATTTATTTGAGTTACTCCACTTGTAGGACACCTGCCTCCCATCCTTTTCTTTGGCAGTCTGTAAAATGGCTAATTGTCTTCAGATGCTCACACTCATTTTTAAAGCCAGTAGGTCCTGAGAAATTAACACTGCACCACTGTTTATTGTGCTGTTCCCAAATCCTCCATAACCTGCATGCTGCAGCACTGTTTCCACTCTAGGAAAGAAATCTTATTGAGCAGATACACTTTTGAAAAACTCCTGCCTAAATCTGTGATGATATTATCACCCACAATGAAATTATGAAGAAATATTCTTCATAATCTTCAAGGCTCTTTGGAAGTGAAAAATTTGTTGTATGTTTTAACTACTGTCACATTAGAAGAACATTAGAAGCTTTCTTGATGATAAATTGAGAGTAAAGAGTGGCAGGAGTACAGGTGGCAGTCAAGAGACATTTGGTTTGATGGGTAAGGCTGCATTCATTGTTTCAATGGAAGAATCAGCCTCATCAGGAAAAGATTAGCTGTGTGAAAAAGCCCCTGAGATAATATCTCAGCATGCCTTGATGAAAAATTCTTCTGGGCATGAACAACCTCATAACTAATCATATGCCAGAAGTTTTCACTATTGAAATAATAAACTGAAATAAAATAGAAAGTCAAAAGAATGACACAGAAAAAAATTAAATCCCCCAACAGCTGCTGGTTTTCCTCAGACTCTGTTGTCTCTATGTATGTACTAACTTCATTCTGGAAGAATCTTAATTGCGCTGCCATATTGGAGACTGACCACAAGGTCTCATACCTGAGGTAAGCAATGACTAAAATCAGCTCCACAGAAACATCTTCAGCTGCCTCAAGTGTAGCAGAAATATATATTCCCTGCTCTGTGACTGCCTAGCAACAGTTGCTGGTATAGTTTTGTAAGCATTGCTTCATGGATTACTCCTGGGGAGGAACCGTGTGCAACAGGCACAATATGATTGCTTCCATCTCCTATAATTACTCTAGTCAGAGGATGGTCAGAGCTTTTAGGCAAAAAGCACTGTGACAGAATATTTCATAATATTCCCCAAACTATCTCCATGGTTTTGATTTTCCAGTTGATTAGGTTCAGTGTCTGGCTTTAAGAAAGTAGTCTAAAAAAACTGGCAAATCTGAGCTCGAAAGTCAGAGTGCTTGATCTTTCTGCTGCTTTTTATAAAGTAAGTGCAAACAATTTTTCAACTTATCTGAGAAAAAAAAAAAAAAAAAGATATATATGCTTTTTTTCTCTACCTGCCCTGAACCTGACTCTCCCCTCTCTTTATTTTTATTTGAGATCAAAGCACCTATATTTTCTGGACAGGGAAGTAAGAACCAACTGCTATTATGGGCTACAGGTGTGAACAATTCTTCCCTTTACTGCAGGCACTGAGCTGTAGTTAGGAATTAAAGTCTGGGAAGTGGTGCCCTGGAAAATGTGAATGTTTAGTGATCACCCAGGAGCCTTCTACAATGCCCCACCAGCCCTCGGTCCATGTTGCCATAAACTCTGTATCTGATGTTACTAAGAGTATAGACAAGGTGACTATAAGAAAAAATAAATAGCCAAAAGGTTCATTTTGTTAATATGGTGAACAATGAAACCCTAATATTATAGACCTCATAGAAGTGAGAACTAATATTTCCAGTTAATATACATTCGTGGTTTTACTTTGAAATCAATAGGTCTGTAAGAATAAAGTTATCAGTATGAGTGAATTTAATCTGTGACTTAATTAGAAAGACCTAATTCTCTGGTAAATGCAGAAGTTTTCAAGTATTTTGTCAGCCATTGATTGCCTTTTCATTTTTCCGTTAGTGGCTATTCTACAATAAAGATTTTATGGAGTGTTCAGCTTGAATGTAATTAAAATGCTAGTATATTTCATGTATCCTTTTTAGTATCAGAGCAAAAATATAAGACTGCATAGCAGAATACCTTTTTCAAATCAAGGACCTTATTTGAAATGTGCTGAAAAATTGGTGGAAATTAGAACTTCCCAATGTGAGCAGATGGAGGCTTACCACTTTTGAAAAGCAACTCCTGAAGTTTTAAATATCAGATGAATGTGCTCCTGGGCTGCAGGTAACCACTGGATAGCTCCATGTGCACATAAATGAACACAATCCTTAGAGGCATTTACAAGTGGAGATAACTACAGAATGACCACATGGGATGAGGCTTTCAAGAGCAGAAGGCCAGACTCCGTAGGTTTTTATCGTCTCTTTTTTCTTCCTCTTTGTTCCTTTCTTCCTTTTTGTTTTTGTTTGTTAAAGGAAGCCAGAAGTATTTCGGTTACACACATTAAATTCTTCAAGAAAATGGTTTCTCTCAGCTTACTGCTTTCCCTTTTTTTCCTCTGCAAACATTACCACTTACAGCTTTATTTTTTTCTTTTTGTTACAGTTAAAAATGCTAACTAGTACAATCTATGACACCTACAAGGTGTCAGCAGAATGTCACCATCTCCAAGACAATAATTTGTTTACAATTACATTTTGCTGTGTCTCTTCTAGCCTTTATTTTAAAATATATTTTGAACAATCCCTGAACATATATAATGGTTTTCTAGTTTGTGGCACTTTGTCATGGATTTTGCTGTTACTTCCTAACCAGACTAGGAAAAAATATCTTATCTGCATCTTTCACTGTTATTTTCCCTCTGCAGGGCAACTCGCAGTCTTTCTAGTGAGTAGTATTCTCTTTTATTCTCATAGAGAGATTTGTTAGTTCATTTCCTTTCCTCAACCTGAACTCACGTTATCACTGTAACCTTGGAGTTATGGTGAGAAACATGTACACAACATTATTTTTTGTGTTCTACCAGATACCTGATTATCTAGCAATATCCTTAGGTGCCTGTTATTAGGGATAAATCCCAGTGAATCACACTCCATTCTTGTGATAGATACATGAATATTGCACAAAAGACACATTCTTCTCGCTGCTTTTTCCTGGCAGTCATAGATTACATACATTGATAGGACATTTAGCTCAGCCCTATCAAGTCCGTTTATAATATATTGCAACTTTGTATCCACTGGCACCTCTCTGTCACCTGAGAAATATTCAGAAAAATATATTTTTCCTATGTAAAGGCAATATTTTCAGGGATATTATAAACATTAGTTAGTTCTGAAATATCCATGGAAGGCACAAGTTATCTTCGCATATCTTGCTTTACCTTCATTTCTGTAGAAATCCATGTGATTATTTTATATTATTATTACATATTTACTTATTTTTAGTGGGGTTTATGCTTATGGATCTCCTGATCCAAACTCTATTTTATTTCTACTTTGTCCTACTAAGAATCATAGAATCATAGAATGGTTTAGGTTGGAAAGGACCTTGAAGATCATCAAGTTCCAACCCCCCTGCCATGGGCAGGGACACTTCCCGCTAGACCAGGTTGCCCAAGGCCGTGTCCAGCCTGGCCTTGAGCACCTCCAGGGATGGGGCCTCAACAACCTCTCTGGGCAACCTGTGCCAGTGCCTTACCACCCTTAAAGTGAAAAACTTCTTCCCAATGTTTAATCTAAACCTGCCCTTTTCCAGTTTAAAGCCATTCCCCCTCGTCCTATTACTACATGCCCTAGTAAAAAGTCCTTCCCCAGCTCTCCTGTAGGCCCCCTTTAGGTACTGGAAGGCTGCTATAAGATCTCCCCAGAACCTTCTCTTCTCCAGACTGAACAGCCCCAACTCTCTCAGCCTCTCCTCATAGGAGAGGTGCTTCAGCCCTCTGGGATCATCCTCGTTGCTCTTCTCTGGACATGCTCCAACAGGTCCATGTCCTTCTTATGTTGGGGACTCCAGAGCTGGACACAGTACTCCAGGTGGGGTCTCATGAGAGTGGAGTAGAGGGGCAGAATCACCTCCTGACCTGCTGGCCACACTTCTTCTGATGCAGCCCAGGGTACGGTTGGCCTTTTGGGCTGTGATCGCACATTGCTGACTCATGCTGAGCTTCTGGTCCATCAGTACGCCCAGCTCCTTCTCGTCAGGGCTGCTTTCTAGCCATTGCCCGCCAAGCCTGTATTTGTGCTTGGGATTGCCCTGACCCGGATGGAGAAACTGGCACTTGGCCTTGTTGAACTGCATGAGGTTGGCTTGGGCCCACCTCTCCAGCCTGTCCAGGTCCCTCTGGATGGCATCCCTCCCCTCCAGCATGTCTACCTCGCCAAACAGCCTGGTATCATCGGCAAACTTGCTGAGGGTGCACTCGACCCCACTGTCCATGTCTGCGACAAAAGTGTTGAATAGTACAGGTTTCAGTACCGACCCCTGAGGAACACCACTCGTCACTTCTCTCCACTTGGACATCGAGCACTCTTACATGTCCACAGTTATTTCTGGCATGAAGTTCTGGAGGAAGCACGCTTGTGGGAAAAATTTATATGAGAAGGTAAAGGGAAGTATGAGACTCTTCCTCACCACCAAGAGGCTTGAAAAAAAAACCTTCCTGTTAAGTTTTTGTGACTTTGATTGTGTAGTTGTCAGTGAAGTGTATGGGGTGAAGTGTATGGGTTTTTTTCCCTTTTCAATACTCAACAGACTCCTCATACTTAAAGGAGGCTTTTAGATTGTCCGTGAAGGTATGTGGGTGTAGCCATAGACATCAAGATTTTCCTTTGTTTCAGCTTATTAAGAACATTAGGAGTCATTTCTATGTTAACAGAATGTAAAGAGAAAAGTGGAACAAGTAAGGGGAAAACCAGCCAAAGCTGTATAAACTGGTATTTCTATATCCATCTAGCAAAGAAATTCTTAGTGTTAATGTGTGAGTTTGTTTTCCTTTGGGAAAAGGAGCTGTTGAGTCTAGATCCATGACACTTCTACAACTAGATTGTGGTTGGATAAATAAACTTCAGAAAAGCAAGAAGATGATCAAATTGTAAAGTATATTTGAATGTTTTCAATTTTTACCGGAAAAGTCCTGGATTTCTGTCTGCTACTGGTGATCAACCAGTAGTGGTAATGGACTCTGGGTTTTCAGGTTGCCAGTGATTTTTAACTCTGTAATTGAAGAGAATGCCCACTTACCACAGCACGTCTGTGTTTTAGAAAAGACCCAGAATTGCTGTCAGTGAAGAGGTTCTCCTCAAGAGATTCAGATCTGATGTGAGATGGTATTAAGCTTTATTGAAATGAAAGGAAACTTGACCCCTGATCTGAAGTATTTGATGTTGTTTGTTCAGAAATCTTTTATGTGAAGCAAGCGTTTGGTGGCTTTTGCTTCCTCACCTGGGAATTTGGAGCCAAAAATATTTTTTGTTTTTATTTTTTTGTTATCAAGTAAAAAATATGTTGACTAGTGATCTAAACACATTTAGACTTTGTTGTCCAAAGTCACTAAGACGACTGCAGATCTCCAAATGAGAAGTCTAGACCTAAAACCAGAAAAGTTATAGATGCCATTTTCATTTTTCCCCCAGCTTTTATTGGCTCTGAACATAATAGGATAGACATGACAAAGCAATGTCCATCATTGAAAAAAAAATATCTTTAATGTCTTTTTTTTTTTAATCACTTATTAAAACTCCAGGTTCTAGTGGGAAGTTAAAGTATTTGTTAGCTTTTTTTTCTATAATCTAACCAGCCCATGTTAATACTTGCAGTTATAACGTTTTTAGTAAACACTGTGTTTTAGAAAGCTAGTAATTCTTCTCCAAGCAACCCTAAAGGAGTTTTCATTGATCAATTAATTTACCATCTTACGGTTATGTAAATGTATATTTAGTTGCATGTTGCTGGGAACACCAAATATCCTTAAACAATAATGATATTCAACTAGATCCAATTATATTGCTTTGACATTAAGATATAACTTTACTCACAGTCTCTTTTGAGATAAATTGAATATTTTGCAGCTGTTACCGTTTGAAAAGCTGAGCTGAGGTGCTGTGAACATATACTGTGCTCATTGCAATGTTACCTGAGACGGCTTTAAACTAACTTCTCATTGTCTGAATGGCTAGATTTATAGAAATAGCAAGCTATATCATTTAGCCAGTGTCTTCACTTGAACATACAGTAGTATTTGTTTTGTATTAATCTCTAAAGGACAGGTCTAATTTAAATGGCCATATATGTTGGCATGATGTGGCCAGAGTTCTATGAATTTATTGCACAAAGTTAGCAGTGGGGATAGCTACTTTCTAGTGCCAAATAAATGCCATTGTTTCAGACATGGTTTACTGCAACCACTGGCCGCTGTTACTAGATAGAAATTGAAAGTGACTTGCGTGTGATGTTGCATCTCTGTCTGTCCATTACAAAACTCAGTGCACAGACACATGTGAAATAGTCTAAGCAAAACAGGAAAATTGTATCTCAGATGCTTCCAATATACTTTTTCTTCTTTATACGCTTTACGCAAATGCTGTTTATGTTGAATAATCCTTTTGAATGCACAAGCATTAATGAAAAATGAAGTTAGATTTTGGAAAGAAGATCTCATTGATACTTACTAATTAAGGATTTCTTCATCTTCCAAAAAAAACCCAACAACCCCCCCCCAAAAACAAAAAGTAAAACTGCTATGTTTATGTATTGCTTTGTTTATATCTGAGTAAGGCATGTCTATAATATTCTATAAAATGTGCAAATACTTTATTTTCCTCCCATGTGTTAGTGTATACGGATGATGCAATTGCCTTATATAAAGCCCAGTTTGTGAAATGTACATACCTTTCCTTAAAATACTAATGCAAAATAATATGGAGTGGGAGGGGTAGGATTTATTGAGAAGGCAAGGAGGTGGCTGCAGATTTTTCAAATATTTATTAATAGGCTCTTTTGTGGCATCCATTACCATAGTAACAGAATATCTCATGCAATCATGCCCTCATTCTTCACTTTTCTGAAAGTAAACAGATGGGAACTGAGATGCACAGATGAAATAACTAAAAACCCAAGGTCAGAACTAGATTTCTGTACCAGAGACAGTACTAAAATCTGTATCTCTGGATTCATAGTCTATTGTTTCAACGCAGACTTATCTATCTTTTTACTGTAAGACAAAGTAGTTAATTTATTATTAATAAAAAAATTAATAATAATGTTTTTCATTCTTTAGTGTTTTCCAAATCATGTCAACTTGACTGATTTACCTAAATCAGTTAAAGAAACACCTTCTCTTATTTGAAATATTTTTAGACAATTTTTTAAAAAGTTTCCTCAGAGGCCCAAATGAGGAATTCTGCCTTAGCATAAGGATGCAGAACATGAACTGGGTAGACCTAGAAGAGAAGTGTCACAAGAAATGATATCTCTGGGTAATGTGGGGTCTCTTTTGTTAAAAACGGAATAACTGATTCAGATGAATATCTGAGTATCATACGAAAAATGACCTAAGGTCACAGAAGGATAGGTAGAGTTTCAATAAACTCACAAACTGAGTGTCTTTTCTTATGATTAAATTTTTTTAAGATTAATCCTTACTTTTAAAGCTCAGCATCTTGTTGGGCTGAGAATGAACAGCTCTGGTGCCGATATGAGCAGCTCCAGTGTAGGCACTTCCACAGTGTAGCCAGACAGTCACAGTGAAAAGGGGATTTTTCTGAGATTTTTGAGACAGGGAAGAGTCTGGCCGGCACGGGGATGTGCAGCAATGGCGCTGCCCCTTCCCCACCCCCCATCTCCCCCCCCATAAGAGGCAGCCCAAGGGAGAGCCGTGACCAGAGCAGGCAAACAGAGCATGGCACATCTGGAGCACAAGTCTTACAAGCAGTGTCTGAGGGAACTGGGGTTGTTTCGTCTGGAGAAAAGGAGGCCAAGGGGAGACCTTACCACTGTCTGAAACAACCTGAAAGGAAGTTGTAGCGAGGTGGGGGCTGGTCTCTTCTCCCAAGTAACAAGTAACAGGACAAGAGGAAACAGCCTCAAGCTGTGCCAGGGGAGGTTTAGATTGGATATTAGGAAAAATGTTTTCACGGAAAGGGCTGTAAAGGGGATGCTGGGGGTGGGGTTGCTGGGGATGGGGTTGCATCCCTGGAGATATTTAAAAGATGTGTAGATTGATGCATGGTTTAGTGGTGGACTTGGCAGTGTTACGTTTGGTTGGACTCAATGATCTGAAAGGTCTTTTCGAACCTAAAATGATTCTATGATTCTATGCCTGAAAGGTTTTGAGCCCCAGCTGGACAAAGCCCTGAGCACCTGGTCTGACCCCGGGGCTGACCCTGCTTTGGACAGGAGATTGGGCCAGAGACCACCCAAGGTCCATTCCAGTGTGAACTGTTCCATGGTCCTGTGGGATGGCTGTCACTTCTGTTATCCCATAGGTACACAAGAATCTGTTTCCCCACCAGCATTTGTGCATTGCATTAGCCCTTCTTCACACTGGTGAGCTGTCCCCCGGAGAAGAGCTTCACCAGCCCTGCTGTTTGCACACCCGTCCGTCCTTTGGTGGTGGGAGTGCTGAAGTAGAATGGGGTCAGAC